>NW_027361921.1:23810000-24025000 GCF_039654945.1 Dendrobates tinctorius
TTGCCGAATGAGCTATGTTAGGGCTTCTTTTTTTGTGGGAAGGTTTGGCATTTTCATTTGTACCCTGTTTTTTTAAACATGACTTTTTGAATACTTTTTCTTCAGTTTTTTTGTGAATCAGTATGATGATAAAACCAACATTTTTGGCATGTTTATTAGTTTTTTTACGGCGTTCGACAATCGGAATAAATAACTTGCCAGTTTTATAGAGCAGGTCGTTCCAGATGTGGCAATACCAATTATGTGTACTTTTTTTTGTTATTTTTGCTTCATCACAAATGCTGCGTTTGAGTGGGGAAACGGATTTAAGTGAATAGTGTGCACCTTTTTTTTTTTTTTTTTACTTAGTCCCACTGTGGGACATGGACCATTTTTATTTTTGATACTCATGTACTGCATTGTATGAAACTGCCAGTGTCTCATTGCCTGTGTCTGTGCCTGTGAGACTCAGCTTATTGCTGGATCTCACAGGCCACCGTACCCTGTGGTCATCACATGACCTCAGGGTACCATGGTAACCATCAGGATGGATACTTGTGTCCCCTTTGCATCAACTTAAATACCGCTGTCACGATTGACAGAGGTATTTTTTTTTTTTTATAACTGGATATTTATTGATTTTCCAATAGAAATTTACAGAATGATAACACATCAAGTTACAATGCATGTAATCATTCAATGCAAAACAGTTAACAAACATAATAGAGACAAATATTATTGACAAGACAGTGAAACACGAGGGAGGGAAGGAGGAAAGATCCCAGGGAAAGATGGCACATTTTGTTGAGTAAATATCGATACTAAGCCTTCCGAGCCCAGTCTACGTCCCACAGATTCCACGTTGCTTCAAAACTTTCAAACGTATTATTTATTAAAGCAGTGAGATGTTCCATACTTCGTATGTCCTGTATGCGGGAATGCAACTCGTTAAGTGACGGAGGACAAGCCAGCCTCCACTTCCTTGCTATTAAACATCTTGCGGCTGTGGTCAGATGTAAAAGAATCCACTGAATCCTACTTCCAATCTGGAATGGGGGGATATTGAGTAAGTAGAATTTAGGGTCTAATGGAATATGAAGATTAAAGTTTTGACCCTACTCCAAAACCCTTGTATAATTGAATAAGTCCAAAAAATATGGGTTAGGTCTCCATCATCAGAACCGCAGCTCCTACACTGCCCAGATATATTAGGATTAAATTTATGCAATAAGGAAGGAGTATGATACCAAAACATAAGTAATTTAAACTGGTTTTCCTTCTACGTATAACAAGTGGAAGTCTTAGTTGCCCTCCTCCAGACCCCCTGCCACACACCCGGAGAAAGAGATTCCCCCAAGAAACCCTCCCACCTGTCCATATAGGAGTGTCTTGGAGACTCCTCCGGATACGGGTCTAATAAAATCCTATAGATATCAGATATAAGACCCTTGGTCGATACTCCTGCCCTGCAGAGTCTCTCAAAGTGGGTTGGTTTGGAGACTACTAAGGAAGAGTAAAGAGACTGCATATAATGCCTAATTTGTAAATACCGATAGAAAGAGTTTGAAGGTAAGTCGAAGCCCAATTGTATCTTATCAAAAGGTAACAAGGATCTAGAGTGACTATCAACTATATCAGCAAAACAAAACAGTCGCTTATCAAACCACAACTTAATCAAGTTCCCCCTAAAACTGTCTGGTAGTTTGGGATTAAACAAAAAGGAAGTTAGTGGAGAGCATTTCGACATCAGTGGGAATTTTTTCATACAGGTATTCCAGATCCTCTTAGTGAAAGCTATTGGTCCCAACGTGTGTGAGTCGAGTTTATTTGAGGTAGTTGCCCATAGATAAGAGTTGGGGTGGATTGGAGCCATCCACAACTTCTCAATCTCCATCCACCTAGAGAATGCTCTAGGTGCAGACCAGGCTGGGATACATCTCAAATGAGTTGCCCAATAATATTTGGCAATATCTGGAACACCCAAACCTCCTCTATCTAGCTAGCTAACATAATTTGGTTTTTGATCCTGTGCCTTTTATGGGCCCAGATAAAGTGGATGATAGAAGAATGAATACCCTTCAGGTCTCCAGGAGGGACCACAATGGGGAGAGTCTCAAATAAATATAGTAGCTTAGGGAGAATAGCCATTTTAACCGCTGATATTCTCCCAAATAGGGATAGTGGTAAGTTATTCCATTTATTAAGTATTTGTTTCAATTCCGAAAACAATTGGGGGTAATTATGTTTGAATAAGTTGTATCTAGAGGTCAGCTGCACTCCCAAATATTTCAGGGCAGTATCCTGCCATTTGTAGTTATTACCTTTTAAGGAGCTTAATGATCTGTCTGGAATATTAAGGGGAAGAGCCTCCGTTTTTGCTTTATTTTATAACCCGAGAGCTGGCCAAACTGTTTTAGAAGTGAATGCAGACTGGGTAGGGTTGTATGTGGCTGGGTCAGAGTTAAGAGCACGTCATCAGCAAATAAAGACAGTTTAAATTCTTTATCTCTAACCATCACTCCCCCAATGTTCGGGTCGAGGCGTATAGCCGCAGCTAGTGGTTCTATACACATAACGAAGAGTAATGGAGAGAGTGGGCAACCTTGACGGGTTCCATTAAAAATTGGAAAAGGCTGAGACAATGCATGGGGTAACTTTACAGCCGCCGATGGGTGTGTGTACAAACTTTTTAGGGCGGTTATAAACGGTCCCGAAATGCCAAAATGAGCCAGTGTTTGAAACATAAATGGCCACCCAAGACGATCAAAAGCCTTTTCAGCATCTAAGCTAAGTAAAAGTGCTGATTTCTCTGTTTTATTGATCACTTCAATAAGGTCGATTACCTTTCTTGTGTTATCTCCCCCCTGTCTGCATGTAACAAAACCCACTTGGTCTTTATGAATTAAATGGGGAAGCAGGGTAGACAACCGTAGAGCCAGCAATTTGGTAAAAATTTTAGTCTGCATTAAGTAAGGCTATAGGCCTATAATTGGCACATTCTAAAGGGTCCCTTCCTGGTTTGGGAATAAGGGTGATATAAGATTGAAGCTTGGTGGGAGAAATTGGCAAGCCTGTCAAGAATTTGTTAAATAACTTGACTAAGTGCGGGGTTAGTATGGTGCTATATGTTTTATAGTAGAAATACGTGAGTCCATCTGGACAGGGGGATTTACCATTGGGAAAAAGAGAAAGGACATCCAAAACCTCCTCCTGCGAGATATCCCCGTTAAGAGAAGACAAAGCTTCTATAGTAAGTGAAGGAAGATTGCACTTTTGGAGAAAGGATTGCATAACTCTCCTCCCCACATCTGAGTCCGGTGGCAAATTGCTTGGTAAGTTATATAGTTTAGATAAATATCCCTGGAACATATTTGCAATTTTAACAGGGTCATATATTATTGCTCCCTTTTCATCTCTGAGAGCATATATTGAAGACTGACTTTTGTCATCCCTGAGCTGTCTCGCCAATAGTGTGTGAGACTTATTTCCTTTTTCATAGTATTTTTGTCTACTATAAAGTAACATTTTTTCAGTTTTGTAGTTAATAATGTCTTTTAATTGGGAGCGCGTAGAGACAATATCCCTTAAGATTCTTTTGGATGGGGTAGCGGCAAGCCTAGCCTCAAGATCTCTCAACTGGGCAACAATCAAGCCCGTCTGGTGAGCTCTATCCTTTTTAATGCGAGAACCTAGGGCTATACAGTCACCCCGGAAAACAGCTTTGTGTGCTTCCCACACAGTCGAAAAATCAGAAACTGACTCCTTATTAATGTCAAAATATTCAGCTATCCTAACCCCCCAACTCCTCTCTATGTTGCGGTCTCTTAAGCAGGGTCTCGTTGAGTCTCCAATGGCATACTTTAGTCTGTGCTGAGGATTGAGTGAGGGTGAGCATTACAGGTGCATGATCCGACCACGATATTATCCCAATATCTGTGTCTAATGTCAGTCTGAGTGTTTGTATATTGCCAAAAAAGAAGTCTATTCTAGTATAAGTACCGTGCGGAGGGGAGAAAAAGGTGTAGGTCTGCTGTGTGGGATGGTTAATACGCCAAAGATCAAAAAGGCCAAACCTGCGTATTAGTTTTCTAAAGTCCTCAGATAATCTACTTTGAGATCTGTTTGGCTGCATTCTATGTATGGAGAGCCTATCTAATGTGTCTGAAAAAATAACATTAAAATCCCCTCCAATAACCCAGGCGGATGGGGGTAGTCTGGATAATTTCAAAAATATTCGATTAAGGAAGGAAATTTGTAAGGTGTTAGGTACATATATATTACATAGCGTAATTGGTATATCCTTGTATTTGCCTTGTAATATAATATATCTTCCCTGGGGATCCAATATCTCTGATGTTATTTGTATAGGGCATGTTCTAGAAATTAGGATGGCCACACCTGCTTTTTTCTTGACTTGAGAGGCTAAGTAAATTTTGGGATATAAATGTTTGGCAAAGTTGCAATTTCCACTAAGATTTAAATGGGTTTCCTACAAGAAATCTATATCTGCACCATGCACCCGTAACTCATTGAGGACCATACACCTCTTAGTATTACAGTTGAAACCCTTTACATTTAGTGTTAATATTTTAGCCATTATCTTGGTAGAAAAGAGAAAAGAACAATGCGCACGTTTTACCCAGGATGCTATGGAACGATTCTCTCCTCTGAGGATCATCAAATTCTGAAAATTCTTTGAGAGAGCAAGAGAATACCATCATATGCCCCACAATCCTGTAGGAGGAGATACAAAAGGAAAGAGGGGAGACAAAGACAAAACAGTACAATAATTTACTACAGATAGAATCCAAAAAATACAACAATGGCTTTACCAAAAAATGAGAGAGAGGAGGGAAAGAGCTAGTCTGTCTCCTCATCTCTCCCCTCTGTGGGTAGGGTGGGCATACCCAACCTTTCCTAGTCATTTTTCTAGAAAGGAACTGGGTAAAAAAAAAAAGAACTGCCCCCCCCTTTGTGAGGAAGTCGTAGTAAGAGACACCCAAAACACCGAAAGTGCGAAACACTAAAGAACAAAATATTCTATGCTGTCCTTTACCCACCGTCCAAAACAGAAGAACAGCTAAAATGAAATTACCAAAAATGTCAGAGAGGATGTGTAGTCATAAACTTTAGACTGACATATAGAAGGAGGATCAGTCAGAGCCCAGCTTCCGAAAAAAAAAAAAAAGGTTGCGGAAGCATATATGATTGGAGTCATCAAGAATCAAAAGGTCAGGGAAAGAGAAGAAAAAAAAAATAACTCCTCAAGATGGATCCAGTTGTGTGATCTCCCGGGAAGAAGGGCCTCTCTTCTTGGACTCAACATTCTGCCAGATTGGCGGAGGTGATATGGGAGGCATGACCAAGTCCCAGTCCGTCAGGTCGGGGAGCGGTATCTCCAGATCAGAGCAGAAAGCTGGAAGGTCCTTGAAGGAGCGTAAGGCAGTTGACTGTCCATTCCTCACAACAATGAGAGAAAAGGGGTACCCCCAGCGGTACTGTAGGTTTTTATTTTTCAATACGGTGAGAAGTGGCTTCAGATGTCTTCTCCTTTGAAGGGTGATCCACGACAAGTCAGGATACAGTTGGATAGAGGCTCCATTAAATTCAAGTTTATGGAGAGCATGAGCCTTGGACATGATGGACTCTTTTGTTTGAAAGTCATGGACGCAGCATATCACATCTCGGGGCTGAGATTGAGCTCCCTTGGAGCGGAGGACCCTATGTGCTCTATCCAGCTTTATTTTATGGGATGAAGTTTGACCCAGTATTGAATTGAAGATGGATTTGAGTACTGTATACAGATCTTCTGAACCAGCTGCTTCAGGGATACCCCTCAACCTAATGTTATTGCGGCGCCCTCTGTTGTCCAAGTCTTCCAAATGTTTATTTGTCTCGCCAAGCACTTTATCGTATGAAATTATGTGGCGCTGCAGTTTTGAGACATATTGTCTAGTAGCATTGTGCTCCGTTTCCACAGCATCCACTCTATCTGCAAGGAGCTTGACATCCTGACGCATGGACTTAATCTCTGCCCTACATGCATCTCTCACCTCGGCCACCAGGGACTTGAAATCCTCTTTAGTTGGAAGGTGCCTGAGAAATCGCTCCAAAGATTTGTTGTCTAGTTGGAGATCTGCATCTCCGGAATCAGCGTCTGACATAGGGTGAAGCCCCCTTGGTAGCAATAAGTGAGGCCAGCACTGAGAACGATGAAGCGCCCCTCAGGTCCCCTTCAGGAGTGTCCGACCATGTCCCCTGACCCTTTGTGTTTCCCCTAGCAGATGGCTGCCTTTGTGATTTTGGAGGCATGCTGTCTATTAAGCGAGTTTGCTGAGGTGCAGGAGAAAGAGGAAAATGTGATATAGTGCACGCAGCAGACGAAGTCCCTGCAAGTGTATTTAGATTGTCAGGGTAGAAACAGGCAGCGTGTTGTCGGGATCCCTCAGATACTTCTTTCATCTGAAGGACCGATGTTCTTGGGTGTAAGGCACCATATGTCTCTAATTGATTGCTCCGTCGAGAAGAATAACACAGACACAAGCTGTATAATACAACTCGGGATGCCTGCTGAGCGCCTCTGCTTATCAGTTAGGCTTCCATCTTTTATAGCAAAGAATTTAGACATTTACAGTCATGCGCAGTATAAAATGATTTCACAACTTGTTTTCTACAAAGAAAGTCATATAGGCTAAAAAACAGGAGTATTTGACCTTGGTTCACAAGGGAGATGTCTGAGACATCTCCTCGAAGAAAAGATAAAGTTCAGCAGAATTCATTTAACTCATTCAGTTCTTATCATTCCCCCCTTTGACATCTTCATTTTCCACAATCTGGAACACTGGATCCTGCAACAACAGCGGATAGTGGCTCGTTCACCAGGTACTATCCCAGGCCGACGGGTTGCCCAAGGGAGACAGGTCTTCTACCTTCTCCATCCCCCAGATACTGAAGCCACGTCCATCATTGCAAGAGTACGCTCCTTCATGCCAGAAATGAGATGTCAATCTAGGACTCAAAGGAATAATAGTTAAATTCTTGTTGTTTACAGTCAAACTTCCTTATCTATTTCTGCATCTTTTCTTGCATACAGAGATACACCAAAAAACAAGTTTCAGTAACACATATATTACAAGGAGACAAACAGCAATACGTAATAAACTTAGTATGATCCCAGCTATCCAGCCTCCAATACCCTTAAACCAATTAGCTGGATTAAGAAAAGAGAAGGTGTCTGACCACCAACTGTCCTTAGTACGATTATTGTCTTTATCGTACTGATCTCTAAGTCTTTGAACATCCTCTATTTTTGATCTTAACTTTAAACTACTGTTGGGATCTATATAATGACAGCAAGCGGGTCCGATGACTTGACACATACCTCCTTGCGCTGCAGTTAAATAATCTAGTACTATGGTATGCTGATTAGTGACTATGATAAGCTGATTTTGGACAGCAACAGTGGTGTTCAATATATCCAATATATCCCATATTTGGTCATCTAAGTAATCTGTAGCCCTGACTAATTTATCCCACATTTGAGTAATCATAGGATAAATAAAAATAGAGCTGACAATTTTATTAGCCACACTCATCTGCACTATATGTGGTCTCCCAGAGAGGCGAGGTGTATTGTCAGCAGCTCTTTTGTACAACGTGTGTTTAGGTATGCTCTGAGTATTCAACTGGTCATTCGGAATAACAAAGGTAGCTGGAGTCAAACGACCCAGAGTACAAGCACCTTTTACCCCTACTGGCAACCATTTATATGCATTGTCTCCACATACCCAGTACATGTCACTAGGTAGGTCCCATAGGGCTGAATGTTGTAGTACCAGTCTATGAACTAAATCTATGAACGCAGATGCATTCTGGAGCATGCACCAAGGTGAAAATTGTCCTAAAGGACTACAATAACCTGCATCAGGGTTTCCACAAGGGGAGGTTCCCTTCTTATATTCCGAGGACTCGTTACAAGGCATATTACCAGGAATATTAATACAAGTTTCGTTAGTGCCCTGGGGAAATAAATTGGAGTACTCCCATGACATATTATGTAACTTTCTTTCTAGCAACATTGGTTTGAAGGCATCAGTAGAATGAGAAGTTACATCAAAGCTAACTTGTAAACCATACGTTGGAACTTGCCCCAAGTAGGTTAACCGAGTCCTTTTCCTGGGTACCCAAGCCCCCCCTTTATATGCCAGATATTGAAGGTGTGTATTACTTCCTGAAAGGTTACCCTGCCACCAAGGGTATCCTACCCATCCCACAATAGGTATTCCAACAGTTGTGTTCCATAACTTCACATTATTTGTGGCATTATTAGCAAGTGTATCAGAACAACTGGTCCAGGCAAATAATTCCTCGGGTGGCACAGGAATAACAAGGAACGGAATACTAGTGGCTGATACTGGTGAATGTGTGCAGATCCAGCAATCTGCTGGAGACTGAGTGTCATTTGACCAATCATTCAGTAATTTTTCATGATGTTGTATAAACTTATTATTCAAGGACATTGGAGAATTTAGACTGTCCCACGCAGCTACCATTATTACAGATAATGCAACAAAACCAAACCAAAACATTATGCACTCTTATGCTTTGTTAATTCCTGTGGCTAGTTTGCAATGCGATGCGTGGATCCAGGTTGGTCGTCCTTCCAACTTAACAGAAGTAGGCGTTGTTAGGAGTACTTGGTAAGGTCCTTGATATCGGGGTTCAAGGGTCTTTCTGGAGTGTTTCTTGACATATACGTAATCACCAGGTTGTAGACAGTGAGTTCCTTCCACACTATCTGGATCTGGAATGGAAGAGAAAACTAGAGAATGCATTTGAGTTAAATGCTTTTGCAACTGGATTACATAACTTGTCAAATTATCCACATTAAGTGTTAAGACCTGTGGGTAGTACAACCCTGTGTTTGGTGGTCTTCCAAACAATATCTCGAAGGGTGACAGTTTAGTTTTCCCCGTGGGTGTGTATCTTACTGAGAATAATGCTAATGGGAGACACTCTGGCCATGGTCTCTGGGTCTGCTCCATGGTTTTCTGTATTTTTAATTTTAGTGTCCCGTTCATGCTTTCTACCTTCCCTGAACTCTGTGGGTGGTAGGGTGTATGAAATGCTTGTTCTACACCTATCATTTGCATTACATTTTGCATTACCTCAGCAGTAAAGTGTGTACCTCTGTCTGATTCAATTGTTTCAGGGACACCGAATCGTGGTACTAGTTCCATCACTAGTTTCTTTGCAGTGGCTCGAGCTGTAGCCGTTTTCACCGGGTAGGCCTCTGGCCATCCAGAGAACATGTCAACACACACCAGAACATATTCATATGGTCCACTTCTGGGGAGTTGAATGTAGTCGATCTGTAGTCTCTGGAAGGGATATAACGGCCTAGGACTGTGTTTCCGTGGAGTTTTCACTACCTGTCCGGGATTGTGTGCTAGGCATATGGGACAGGAGGTACAGTGTAGCTGCGCCACCTTCCCAAACCCAGGAGCAATCCAAACCTTTGTGACTAGGCGTGTCATTCCATTGGCGGACATGTGAGTTGGAAGATGAACTACTTCTGCCATCCTTGGGTACAAAACCCTAGGCAAGCAGTACTTCTGATCTTTCTTCCATATTCCGTTCGTCTTCTCAGCTCCCATCTTTTCCCAAGTTTCCTTGTCCGTCTGAGCGGAGTCTTCTTGGAACTTTTGTAAGTCTGTAAACAATTCTGATGCATCCTTGTGCACTATGTTTACTTTTCCTGGAGTCCCCAAGGCAGCTTGCTTCGCCGCCTGGTCTGCTTTTTCGTTGCCTTTTGCTTCCATGTTGTCTTTTCTGGTGTGTGCTGGCACCCTCATAACGGCCACCCCCTGTGTCTGGGCCACATTCTCGAGGATTTCTCTGATCAGTGTGGCATGTTTTATGGGTGTTCCTGCTGCTGTCATGAAACCCCTTGTGCGCCACAAAACCCCAAAATCATGTACTATCCCAAAGGCATATCTTGAGTCAGTGTAGATATTTGCTGTTTTTCCTTTGGAAAGTTTTAATGCCTCATTCAGAGCTGTCAGCTCAGCCTCTTGTGCGGACATGTGGGGTGGAAGTGCCTTTGCTACAATAGTCTCATGTGGTGACACTACCGCATATCCTGTGTGGAATTTTCCACTTTCATCGGCATATCTGCTGCCATCCACAAAAAGTACAAAGTCTGGATTTGACAATGGTGTGTCTGTGACATTGGGCAAGCCAACAACTTCTTGCTGCATCAGTTCTATGCAATCATGTTCAACCTCGTGTGGGGACTCAAAAGAAAGCAATAATGTGTTCTCATCTATATCCCCCCCTTCAGAATCTGCAATTCGCAACAATGTAGCCAGATTCAGATTCTGAGTTTTGGTAAACGTAACATTAGGAGGCATAAGCAAGGCACATTGCAATCTGAGTTGTCTTGCCATAGAAATATGTTTAGAAGAAACCTGATTCAGGATACCGTATATATCATGTGTGGTACAGACAGTTAGTGGGTTATCCAGTACAATATCAGAAACTTTGTCAAGTAGCAATGCGATTGCAGAGACTGCTCTAACACAGGATGGTGTTCCCTGTGCTACAGAGTCTAATTTGGCAGAATAGTATGCAAGGGGTCTATTCTTTTTGTCATGTTTCTGTGTCAAAATGCCAGTAGCATGCCCTCTAATTTCAGCGGCCATCAGTTGAAAGGGTATATCATAGTTAGGTATACCTAATGCTGGAGCTGATACTATGGCCTTCTTCAGATACTGAAATGAGTCTCGTGCAATGTCAGTCAGTTGGAAAGGTATTGTGTTGATGCAATCATACAGTGGCTGCATGTGTTCACTAGCATGTATGACCCATTGGCGGCAAGACGAAACTAAACCCAAAAATGCTCTCAACTGCTTATGGGTTGTCGGTTCCTTCATTTGTTGTACAATTGTGATTCTGTCATTGGTTAAGTGTCGGGTACCATGTGATAGACAATGTCCTAAGAATATGACTTTTGGTTGGCAAAACTGTAATTTTTCTCTGTTGACCTTACATCCATTGTCTGATAAAAACATCAGTAGTGAAAGTGTATAGATTCTACAGTTAGCCTCATCAGGTGCACAAAGCAACAGGTCATCCACATATTGTAAGAGCACTATATCAGGTGGGTGTGGCCAGCCGGCCAACACAGACTGCAATGCTTGCGTGTACAATGTGGGTGAATGCTGCATGCCCTGTGGCAGTCTGGTCCAGGCATATTGTTTGCCCTTAAATGTAAAAGCGAACAGATGCCAACAGCTTTTGTGGAGGGGCACTGAGAAAAATGCGTTTGACAAATCAATCACTGAAAAACATTTCGATTGACTAGGGATTTTTGCCAATAGCGTGTGTGGGTTAGGTACTACTGGTGTCAAAGGAACAAGGACCTTATTTATCTCTCTCAGATCATGTACCATGCGATATTTCGGGGCATCACCTGGTCCTCCTTTCTTTTTGACAGGAAACAATGGCGTATTAGCTTGTGATTTAATTGACACCAATGCTCCATTGTTTACAAGATCAGTGATTTGTGCCTCAATAGCAGCCTCTTGTTGGGCACTGATAGGGTACTGCCGCAGCTGTGGCAACCTTGTGTCTGCGGGCACCTCCACCACAACTGGGGATACGGGAAGTAAGCCAATATCCGCATTCCCTTTTGCCCATAAGGTATCAGGTAATTTGTCTAGGGCTGGGTCCCATGGTTGTGATGTGGTGTCATCAGGATTTTGTGACTCGAGAGCTTGAATTATCATGCAAGCCTCAAGAGCATCCTCATCCTCATCTGGGATAGTAAGATGTACTGTACCATCTTCAGCAAATTTGATATCTGCCTGCAGTTTCTTTAGTACATCTACTCCCAATAGGCAAATTGGTGCTCTTTTGACAAACAAAAATTTATTCAGGAACATTTTAGGTCCTATCTTAACTGGTAAAGGTTTGCTAAAAGGAATTAGGCTAGATTGTCCACTGAATCCTGAGACAAAAGTCGAATACTCTGAAAGGAGGTCTGGAGTTATTACTTTGTCATTGACCACCGAAGAGGTTGCTCCGGTATCTAATAGAAAGGGTACCTTTTTACCATTCACCTGAATTTTAATTACTGGCTCCCTAGAATCGAGTGTCATTCTAGTGGCATTTAGTCAGTCGGTTGTGTCCTCCTTTCTAGATTGATGTTCCCTATCTGCTTTTCTCTTTCGGCAATCTCTTTGAAAGTGACCAGGTTTCTTACAGTAATGGCAAGCAAAAGTCTTTCTCCTTGGTCTCCCTACCGGGTCTTCCAAATCTAGTGTAAGAAACACTTTCCCTTTTTCTCTTTTGTTTTCCCTTAAGTCCATCTCAATTCCCATGGCTCTCTGCTTTAGACCATGGGCATTGTCTGCTGACCTCCAATCGGGAGTACAATTTTTCAACTTCAATTTCATTTCTGGCGTTAACCCATCTATGAAGGACTTAGCAAGCAGTCTCTGTACCCCCGGGTTGGTAAGGTCTAGTCCCTCATCGCTAAATCCCATCTCTAATGTCTGGTAAAAATCAGCTACTGTTTGTCCAGGTTGTTGTGAAACAGCTGTCTGTGAACCTCACTGTCTCTGTTTGTCTCCCATGAACGTGTCAAGGACTTCTAGGAATATTCCTGCTGATGCCTGTGTGCGAGGGTTGTCTGCTGCATCCTCCGCTGGCTTTCTAATTGTCAAAGCCTGCCAGAGCTCGTGTTGGAGTGGCAGAGGTAGTTTTAATCTGAGCATATCTTCCCCGTCATTCCAGGTACCTCTGTGTACCATCAGCAAATCGGGCTGGATTGATAATCGGGTCAGGGGCGTTAGACAACAAAGCCATACATTCAGTTGCAGTCCAAGGCTGGTAATGATTAGTAATTATATGTCTAGTGACGTAATCCCCCTGTGCTGTAATCTCCCTGAAGGGTCTGCTTTGTGATCTGACAGGGGCTAATAGGTTGGGTGCATGGTATCGGGGTGCACCACAGGCAAGACAATTCTCCCTCCAATTGGGGTTTTGTTGACCACAATTACTGCAGACCCATCCAGGTTCATCACTGCCACTAGGTGGCTTAACAGCTATTTGCGTCTCTGGGTACAGCTTAGCCGGTGGTGGAGGTGAACTGGGAGTTGTGGCAGGAGCCATAGGTACTGGTGGTGGCACTGACAAAGGGGTTGGATAGGGTGGAGGCTCATGCATTTTCTCCACTGGGTCATCCGTCATTCTGACCTTCTTTGGACGTATCCATTTCCCTGTCTTCTCGTTATATGCCCACTTTTCCCTCTGAGCAACTTGTGAACATTTTAAACATGCTTCAACCTGTTCTCCCCATCCCGCATCTGCAATTTTTCCTGACTTCGTGTCTTTTATTTCTTTCCATTTATCCTCATTCAAAGCCTCTTTCCCTTCTACCTTGAATTTTTTTAATACCTTTTCTAGGTCTCTTGCTGCACTTCTTCCATATCTATCCTCAATTATATCACATAACCGATTTCCCTCCTCAGGTGTCTTTCCCTGACTGTTCCCCATTTCTTTATCCTGTTTCTCTTGTTCCTTCCTGTTAATCCTCCCTTCCTTAGGTGGTGTATTGGGTAAGCTCAAGACTAGGCTCTACTATACCTCGTTACCTTCTTCCTAAGGTGCTAACAGGCTAAATGGCGTGTCTGTTCCTCGTTGTACTACGTGTTTCGTGTACTTATATGCTATGTAACATCCGAACAGAAGCACTCCCACAACACACAGGATTGTAAACAAAGTATCCATCTATCGGGGTTCTTCAGTCATATCTTGTCACAGGCTCATTTCACGGTCCTGTGCTCATTCGATCACACTCTTATCTGTCACAAGCTTTATTCGTAAAGGGTGTTGATTTAAGCTTAGGCGGTGACCTCCCCGAAAGGACGCTGTCACATAACCCAGTTAGGCAATATCACCACTCTTTGAACGAATACCTACTGTGCAGCTTATTTTTCTACTTTCCACAACCTTTCAAATCAAAGTAGCCATTCAACAACCTCCCTGATTCCTAACACGGAATCTTCTATTGTGGAGAACTTGTCCGTCGGGGCTTTGCAGCATGAACTGTTCACCCAGCCTTATATTCCGTAATGTCAGACCTCTCCCATTTCGATTTGCATCAGCTCTTTTTCTAAAAATAGCTGTGCACAGACAGAACCTACAGTAACCTCTCATTCGAGCAGAAATTACATATGCGTGTCACACCCGATTTCCTCAGAGTTCTTATATGGACCTGATCTTACGGCCCCCTCCTCTACTAGATTCCCCTTTATACGGACCTTAGTTATAATGATACATTATGAAGAGCAGAGAAGAGAAAAATTGATCTCTTACCTGGCCAGGTGTTTAGGTCTGCTGTTCACAATTTCATCAGTAACTGGAGTGGTCTGTAGATCGGGTAGTCTTGGAGAGGTGCCTATATCAGGTCCCTGTTCGGGCGCCAGGAAACTGTCGGGATCCCTCAGATACTTCTTTCATCTGAAGGACCGATGTTCTTGGGTGTAAGGCACCATATGTCTCTAATTGATTGCTCCGTCGAGAAGAATAACACAGACACAAGCTGTATAATACAACTCGGGATGCCTGCTGAGCGCCTCTGCTTATCAGTTAGGCTTCCATCTTTTATAGCAAAGAATTTAGACATTTACAGTCATGCGCAGTATAAAATGATTTCACAACTTGTTTTCTACAAAGAAAGTCATATAGGCTAAAAAACAGGAGTATTTGACCTTGGTTCACAAGGGAGATGTCTGAGACATCTCCTCGAAGAAAAGAAAAAGTTCAGCAGAATTCATTTAACTCATTCAGTTCTTATCATTGTGGAGATAATTTTACTTTGGTAAACCTTGAATCCACCTTATTTCTGCACTTTAGCTGTACTGCAGAAAACTCAGCACATGTTTTCAGCCCCTGAATGCAGGCATTAGGACCCTGTTGCTGCAGCACCAGCTTGTCAGTGTTTTCGCCTTCAGCTCTCCTCACTAACCTCCTCTGTTGTTCTCCTGAGCTAATATCAGAGTCCTGGATCTCCTTCTTCCTCAACACTCTGCAGAGCAGAGGCCAGAGAGCACTAAGTGCAGGCTGTTTATCTAGCTTATCAAGATGGCGCCGGAGTCTGTTCAATAGCACAGGGACATGTGCTTCCCTCTTCATGTGATGATTCAAGAAGGTAAGATTATGTAGAATCCTCCCTATCTTCAGAGGAACTCTGGCCTATCTCCTCCTTCTCTTTTTAGCCAATTTGTATGTCAGTTGGGCATGTAATCCTCTCTATAAGGACGGCAGGCTCAGGAGCAGAAGTTCTATGCTTCCATCGAGTGCAGCTCCCAGACACGTCCCCCCGACAGAGGTATTTTAAGGGGTTAATCGGCCCCAAATTGGTCTCAAAACCATCAGGATTCGATACTGCAGGTTGTCAGCTGTCATGTACAGCTGACACCCACGGGAATCACCATCGCTCGGCGGCGCTATTCCCTTGTTCTCCATCACCGTTTTAGAACGGCAATAAGGGAATAAGTACCCTTAATGACCAGCATTTTACTACGTATCCACTGTAGTTAAGGGGTCAAGTTGCTTATGTCTTGGTATCATGCGCTTTCCTTATTACACAAACTTAATCTTAGCATTCCCAATTGTTGTTGAAGGTGTGAATACTGAAGGGAACTTAATCCATCTGTTTTGGTAATGCGCCTTCAAAGTTTGTTAAATTGTGAAGACTTATTTTTAAGGCCACTGGCATTCAGATGTCCCTTGATCCTAAATTTTGTCTATCTAAAGAGATTGTCCACTACTAGTTCAACTCCTTTCAAAACTAAATGTTCTGCCCCGAAAAAATAATAAAGCATATACTCACATCCCGTGCCGGTGTTATTCCAGCAGTGTCAGCAACTGCGGTTCCGTGGCTTTGCTGCGGTGGAATGACATGTGATGCCGTGCGTCCAATCAGCACTGGCATCACTGTCCCCGCCTTCGGACAAATTGAACATGAAGTGGAAGTCCAAGATAAGCTGCAGGTTTCTTCTTCCTGTTCAGTTTGCCTGAAGGCAGGGACAGTGACGCCGGGCATCACGTCATTCCACCGCAGCAAAGCCATGGAACCACAATTGCTGATTAAGTGCCTGCATCAACAGCAAAAGTATGGAAAGTGAGCAAAGGCTTTATTATTTTATCGGGGGCAAACATTTCGTTTAAGAAAAGGTTGTTCTAGTAGTGGACAACTCCTTTCCAACCTTGGACGTACTCAGTATTTCTTGATCGGCTGGCAGTTACCAACCTTGGACAGACTAAGTGAGTAGGCGATTTTGCAGGCACAGAGATTGTGCGCGAGCAATTGCCGTCGATAGCATGATCATTGCCATGGTGACCCAATGTCGTCATGATGACATGCGAGGTCGGCAGGCTATGGCAAGCCCAACAGAATATGTGCAGAGCACGGGCTCAGGGGCTTGTGTCAGTGCAGCACTGACAGTTATAAGCCATTGATATGCTCGTGCATTGCAATGGATTATAACTGCGAATAAGCTGCTGAAAGTGAAGGTCCCATAGTGGGACAAAGTAAAAAAGTAAAAATTTTTTTAAAAAATATTCTTAAAACGTCAGAAAATATTCATTTAAAAAAAAATATATACTCTGTGTTCCAAATTATTATGCAAAAAATATTTCCTCATATTTTCTCTAAATTACCTATATGAATTGCAGTCATTGTTATTTTCCAGTCATCTAATATTCTAGTATAATTGCAATGTTTTTGAACAAACTGCCTATGAAAACAGAATATTTTTAAAAATAAGAAACACTCAAAATGCATGTTCCAAATTATTATGCACAGCAGAGTTTTCAACCTTTTTATTTTTATTTTGAACAAAAAAAAATGGTCAATTGTGAAATTATAAGCATTATCAGCTTATTACAAAATGAAATCAAACAGTTTTCAAGTCAAAACTTTATTCTAGGTGATGTTAAATTTGCACATAGGACCCCTTGTTTGAAAGAAGCTTCTGAACTCTCTCGTCCATTGAATTTGTCAGTTTTTGGATGGTTTGTGCTTCAATTGTTTTGTATGTGGACAGAATACCCTCGCAGAGCTGTTGCTTAGATGTGAACTGCCTCCCGCCATCATAGACACTCCTTTTGATGATGCTCCAGAGGTTCTCAATGGGGTTGAGGTCAGGGGAAGATGGTGGCCACACCATAAGTTTGTCCTCTTTTATGCCCATAGCAGCCAGAGATGCAGATGTGTTATTTGTAGCATGAGACAGTGCATTATCATGCATGAAAATGATCTTGCTGCGGAAAGCACGGTTCTTCCTCTTGAACCATGGCAGGAAGTGCTGTTTTAGAAACTCCACATAGATTATGGAGTTCATCTTTACCCCTTCAGGGATCCTAAAGGGGCCGTCAATCTCTCTCCCCACGATTCCAGCCCAAAACATTACTCCACCTCCTCCTTGTTGGCGCCTTAGCCGTGTTTTCATGGGGTGTCTATCAACCAGCCATCCTCCACTCCATCCATCTGGACCATTGAGCGTTGCACGGCCCTCATCGGTGAACAAAACAGTTTGGAAGTCGGTCTTCATGTATCGTTTGGCCCACTGGAGCCGTTTCTGCTTGTGTGCAGTGGATAGAGGTGGTCAACAGGATGGCTTACGCACAGCTGCAAACCTCTGAAGGACCCTGCATCTTGTTGTTCGGGGGACTTTGGAGGCACCAGCAGCTTCAAAAACTTGTCTGCTGCTATGACAAGGCATTTTTGCAGCTGCTCTTTTAACCTGATGCAATTTCCTGTTGGAAAGAGTCCTCAATTTTTCCTTATCAGCACGCACACGTGTGTGCTGGGAATCAGCTAGATACTTCTTGATTGTGCGTTGATCACGATGAAGTGTCTTGGCAATGTTGATTGTAGTCATGCCTTGACCTAAATACTCCACAATTTGTTGCTTCTCAGCGGCCGACACATCCTTTTTCTTTCCCATTTTGGCAAAAAATGTAGGCTGCTTAATAATGTGGAACAGCCTTCTTAAGTAGTCTTGCCTTTATGTGGACACACCTGCCAAACTAATTTGCACAGGTATCTGCAATTGCTTTCAGTGATCTACAGAGCCCTGACACACATCACCATCAATGAGTTTAAATGACAAACAAAAAAATTCTAACCTTATCACTCCTAAACTCTTTTTGCATAATAATTTGGAACACAGTTATGTGTGTGTGTATATATATATATATATATATATATATATATATACACATACACACACACATACACACACATATACATACACAGCTCTGGCGAAAATTAAGAGACCAGTGCAAAATTTTCAGTCTGTCTGATTTTTCTCTTTACAGGTATATTTTTGAGTAAAATGTAAATTGTTCTTTTATTCTATAAACTACTGACAACATGTCTTTGAATTTCCAAGCTCGAAATTTTGTATTTATTTTCAGAAAATGAGAAATGGTCAAAATAACAAAAAATGCAGTGCTTGCGGACATCAAATAATGCTAAGAAAACAAGTTCATAACCATTTAGAAGCAAAAATACTAACTCAGGAAGAGTTCAGAAATCAATATTTGGTGGAATAACCATGATTTTAATCACAGCTTTCATGTGTCTTGGCATGCTTTCCATCAGTCTTTCACACTGCTTTTGAGTGACCTTATGCCAGTCCTGGTACAAAAATTTAAGCAGTTCTTCTTTGTTTGATGGCTTGTGACTATCCATCTTCCTCTTGATTACATTCCAGAGGTTTTCAATGGGGTTCAGGTCTGGAGATTGGGCTGGCCATGACAGGGATTTGATATGGTGGTCCTTCATCCACACATTGATTGACCTGTGTGCCATGGCGCATTGCCCTGCTGAAAAAAACAGTCCTCAGAGTTGGGGGAACATTGCCTGAGCAGAAGGATTCAACTATTTTTCCAGGATAACCGATAACCTTGTATGCAGCTTGATTCATACATCCTTTGCAAAGGTTTACCTGCCCAATTCCAGCCTTGCTGAAGCATCACCAGATCATCACCGATCCTCCACCAAATTTCACAATGGGTGCAAAACACTGTGGCTGGTACGCCTCTCCAGGTCTCCGTCTAACCATTAGATGACCAGGTGTTGGGCAAAGCTGAAAATTAGAGTAATCATAGAAGATTACCTTACTCCAGTCCTTATGGTCTTTGGCAAGCTTCAGCCTGGCTCTCCTTTGCTTCTCATTGATGAAGGGCTTTTTTCTAGCTTTACATGACTTGAGCCCTGCCTCTAGGAGCCTGTAAAAAACTTCTTGCCGTGCACTTCACCCCAGCTGCCATTTTCCATTCCTTTTGTAGGTCACTTGATGTCATCCTGCGGTTGCTGATTGACATTCAAATAAGATGACGGTCAAAACACCTTAGGGGGGTGACAGGTTCCCTTTAAGGATGGAGGCAACATGTCGCTCACTGTATCCCTCTGCTAGTAAAGCCAGAAATGAGCCCTTCTTTTCCTCACTCAAGACTTTTCTTTTCAACTCGTTTGGCATGGTTAAGAGTTATTTTTTTCATTCCTATTACTTTTGGGATACTACTTGCACCTGTTTTGCCATCCAGCTTGTCCTATTGCAAGAGGATTGTGAACACCACAGCAGGGTTTTTTATACATTGCTTCGTTAAACAAGATTTGGTTCAGGTGATCACCTAATCAGAAGCACATTAAGTAGAATGAGGTGTACTCTGGTTGGAGTTCAACGGACACTGGAATGGAATGGCTGTCAGACACGTAGAGCAGCTGATTTTTATAAAACTGTGCAGTGGTCTGATAATTTTTGCCAGAGCTGTATGTGTGTGTATATATATACTAGCTGAAGAGCCCGGCGCTGCCCGGGCATAGTAACTAACTGTGATTAGTTATAACAAATTATAATTATCCTCCATCCCATAGTCCCGTGCCCATATACCCATCATACATATCCTCCATCCCATAGTCGAGTGCCCATATACCCATCATACATCCTTCATCTCATAGTCCCATGCCCATATACCCATCATACATATCCTCCATCCCATAGTCCCGTGTCTATATACTCATCATACATATCCTCCATCCCATAGTCCCGTGCCCATATACCCATCATACATATCCTCCATCCAATAGTCCCGTGCCCTAATACCAATCATACATATCCGCCATCCCATAGTCCTGTGTCCCGTGCCCATATACCCATCATACATATCCTCCATCCCAGTCCCGTGCCCATATACCCATCATACATATCCACCATCCCATAGTCCAGTGCCCATATACCCATCACACATCCTCCATCCCATAGTCCCGTGCCCATATACCCATCATACATATCCTCCATCCTATAGTCCAGTGCCCATATACCCATCACACATCCTCCATCCCATAGTCAACCATTATGACATCATAATGAGCGGTGGCAGGGCTTGCAACCTATGATGACATCAGCGTCGCCATGGCAACCATTGTGACATCATAATGAGGGGCGGGCTTGATACGCACACACTGCTTCCCCAGTATGCAAATAGGGGCATGATGACATAATGAGGGGCGGGGCTTGACGCACACACACTTTTTCACTCAGTATGTAGATAGGGTCAAAATTGTTTGGTGAATTGGAACGCGCGGGGTTAAAATTTCACCTCACAACATAGCTTAGGATGCTCTTGGGGTCAAGACGTATGACTGTGCAAAATTTTGTGGCTGTAGCTGCGACGGTGCGGATGCCTATCCCGGACATACACACATACATACATACACACTTTGAGCTTTATATATTAGATATCTAATATATAAAGCTCAAAGTGTGTATGTATGTATGTATGTATGTATGTATGTATGTATGTATGTCCGGGATAGGCATCTGCACAGTCGCACATCTGGACCCCGAGAGTGTCCTAAGCTATGTTGTGAGGCGAAACTTTAACCCCGCGCGTTCCAATTCACCAAACAATTTTGCCCTTATCTACATACTGGGGAAAAAGTGTGTGCGCGTCAAGCCCCGCCCCTCATTATGATGTCATAATGCCCCTATCTATATACTGGGGAAACAGTGTGTGCGTATCAAGCCCCTCCCCTCATTATGAAGTCACAATGATTGCCATGGCGACGCTGATGTCATCATAGGTTGCAAGCCCTGCCGCTCATTATGATGTCATAATGGTTGACTATGGGATGGAGGATGTGTGATGGTATATGGGCACTGGACTATGGGATGGAGGATATATATGACGGGTATATGGGCACGGGACTATGGGATGGACGATATGTATGACGGGTATATGGGCACGGGACTATGGGATGGAGGATATGTATGATGGGTATATGGGCATGGGACTATGAGATGAAGAATGTGTGATGGGTATATGGGCATGGGACTATGAGATGAAGGATGTGTGATGGGTATATGGGCACTGGACTATGGGATGGAGGATATGTATGACAGGTATATGGGCACGGGACTATGGGATGGCGGATATGTATGATGGGTATATGGGCACTCGACTATGGGATGGCAAATATGTATGATGGGTATATGGGCATGGGACTATGGGATGGAGGATGTGTGATGGGTATATGGGCATGGGACTATGGGATGGAGGATGTGTGATGGGTACATGGCACTCGACTATGGGATGGAGGATATGTATGACTGGTATATGGTCACGGGCCTATGGGATGGAGGATGTGTGATGGGTATATGGGCACGGGAATATGGGATGGAGGATAATTATAATTTGTTATAACTAACCAGTTACTATGCCTGGGCAGCGCCGGGCTCTTCAGCTAGGGTATATGGGCACTCGACTATGGTATGGAGAATATGTATGACGGGTATATGGGCATGGGCCTATGGGATGGCAGATATGTATGATGGGTATATGGGCACGGGACTATGGGATGGAGGATATGTATGATGGGTATATGGGCGTGGGACTATGAGATGAAGGATGTGTGATGGGTATATGGGCATGGGACTATGGGATGGAGAATATGTATGATGGGTATATGGGCATGGGACTATGGGATGGAGGATATGTATGATGGGTATATGGGCACGGGCCTATGGGATGGTGGATTTGATTCAAGATTCAAAGCTTTATTGGCAGGACTAAATACACATTAGTTTTGCCAAAGCAAATGTACAGAAGGGAATGGGGATAGGGACTGTAGGGATGTTGGGTAGGGGCTGTAGGAAAGGTGGATGGGGCAGATCCAGGATGAGGCTATAGAAGTCCATGGCATAGGGAAGGTGGATGGGAGGTTGGGGCATATCCAGGGTGGGGGCCATAGAAGTCCATGGCATATCATAGTTCTCTTTCTCGCAGTCTATGACATTCGCTCACATATTGCGCTGCTATCTCCACTGCTCTCTTCTTCCCCCAGCAGGATATATGTTTTCTCTTCCTCCTTCATGGTGGTGAAATCCGGGAAGAGATGTGAGAGTCTCCTGAAGTGAGTGTCCCTCACTGCTGAGTACTTGGAGCAGTGTAGCAGGAAGTGGGTCTCATCCTCCAGGGCCTCCTGGGCACAGTGTTGGCACAGTGTTTCCTCCCTGGGCTTGTAGCTCTGCCTGTGTCGGCCGGATTCGATGGCCAGACTGTGGGCACGTAGTCTATACCGGCTCAGGATCTTGCGGTCTCTGGGGTCCGGTAGTTTCTCCAGGTATGGAGACAGTCTGTAGTCTCTGTAGACTCTGGTACATTGTCAGTTTCTGTGAGCTGATGATGTCGTTCTTCCAGTCACTTACGTACCTCTCCTGGCCTTCGTCTACCATCTTCCTGATTCTGGCTTTTGTCAGGTTGTTGTGATTGGTGTTCTGGTCAGGTTGGGTTTGGGTGAGCTGTTCCAAGGGTCCTGGTTTTTCTGTTTCCCCTACATGTGTCAGGGCTTTATGGTGATGGGAGCTTGGATTGCTCCTACGTAGGTGAGCCTGGAATGACAGTGCCCTCTTTAGAACCGTTAGGTGTAGAGGGAATCTGCCCAGCTTGGCCCGGCAAGCACTGTTGGAGGTGCTCCGATGGACTTGGAGAAGGTTGCTTGCAGAATTCCAGGTGGAATATTTCTGTTGGGCTTGAATCCCACCTTGACCAGTCTATGTATGATGGGTATATGGGCACGGGACTATAGGATGGAGGATAATTATAATTTGTTATAACTAACCACAGTTAGTTACTATGCCCGGGCAGCGCCGGGCTCTTCAGCTAGTATTTTAATATAATGGTCCCAATTACCTTCTTCCACAACCCAAAACAGGCACACCAAGGGATCCAGGGGAACTGGGTGGTAACCTCCTGCCAGAATGAGTGTATTACTGAACACCCCCACATCATATGTATGAAGTCAGCCTCCAACTCCTGACACCTCTGGCATTCCGAGGTCTGAGAACTACCAATTTTTGCTAATTTAGCTGGTGTAAGATATGCTTGATGGATTATATATAAATCGGTAATTTTGTTGTTAGCTGATAGGGAAACCTTGATTGAGGGCTCCAGCATCTCCTCCCAGTCCTCCTCCTGAATGTTAGGAATCAAGAGTTGCCATTTTCCATTAACCGCCAAAGGAGTAAAGTCCATGTTTCCTGATCGTAGATAGGTGTATAGCGTGGAGATAAATCACAGATACAACAAGATCTTAAGTATGCCGATCAGCGGGAGAGAAGATATTTGCGTGCCTGTACCTATGTGGGATTGGATCGCTGACCTAAGTTGTAGGTACCTGAAGAATTGAGCTCTTGGGATTGCGTACAGAGTCTGTATCTGTTCAAAAGACATTAGTCCCTTCACGACCTCTGCTGTACTAGTACTGCAGAGGTTGCTTCCCTTCCTTTGATGTGGGCTCTGGTGCTTGTTTTGAACAGCTGACGTGCCCGCAGTAGCTGCAGGCGGAATTGCGATCCGCCTGTGGCTATTTACTAGTTAAATGCCGCTGTCAAACTTTGACAGCGGCAGTTAACATGTGCTTCCGGCCATTGGGCCAGAAATACGCACACCGGTGACCCCGTCACGTGATCAGGATCACGTGACATGATCGGGGGTCACCAGGGTGTTGGCGTAACAACCTGAGGTCTCCTGGAGACCTCTGTGGTTGTCAGTACCAGATTGCTATGAGCGCCACCCGGTGGAAGGTGCTCATAGCAATGCAGTAATTCAGCTACATATACTCAATCTGCTCATCGCCTATATGTAGCAGAGCCGATCAGGCTATGGCAGCTTCTAGCCTCCCATGGAGGCTATAGAAGCATGCCAAAAGCAATATAAAAATGTTTTTAAAAATATAAAAGTATAAAAAAAATAAAAATTTAAATCCCCCCCCTTTCGCTCCATTCAAAATAAAATAAAAAATAAAAATCAACCATACACATATATGGTATCCCTGCATTCAGAATCGCCCTAACAATAAAAAAAGGATTAATCTAATCGCTAAACGGCGTAGCGATAAACAAAACCCGCCAGAATTACGTTTTTTTGGGCCGCCGCGACATTGCACTAAAATGCAACACTGGGCAATCAAAAGATCGCATCTGCACCAAATGGTATCACTAAAAACGTCAGCTCGGCACGCAAAAAAATAAGCCCTCAACCGAGCCGAGATCACAAAAAATAGAAACGCTATGGGTCTCTGGAAATGAAGCAAATTTTTTCTTTTAACAAAGTTTGGAATTTTTTTACCACTTAGATAAAAAAAGAACCTAGACATGTTTGGTGTATATGAACTCGTAATGACCTAGAGAATGATAATGGCAGGTCAGTTTTAGCATTTAGTGAACCTAGTAAAAAAGCCAAACAAAAAAGTGTGGGATTGAACTTTTTTTTGCAATTTCACTGCACTTGGATTTTTCCCCCCGTTTTCTAGTACACAACATGGTAAAACCAATGGTGTCGTTGAAAAGTACAACTCATTCCGCAAAAAATAGGTCCTCACATGGCCATATTGACGGAAAAATAAAAGTTATGGCTCTGAGAACTGGAGCAAAAACAAACGAAAAAACTAAAAAGGGTAGGGTCTTGAAGGGGTTAGAATTTTTTTATTATATAAGTCTTTAACTTTCAATACATTTCTGGACCTCCAGAAAGCAGAGGAAGGATGTTTTTGTAGAGAAGGGAAATATGTGTTGTGCCAGAGTGACATTTCTGTCACAACCTTAGTGAAATCAACTACTCTCTTAGCTTGTCTCCAAATTGTGCGGGCAAGCGTAAGGAAAGGTAACATCCTAGAAATGTTTGGTTTATCCATCTCCAGAAATCCTAACAAACAGTTCGTCCCCGCTGCTTGTGCTGAGTGATTCTCTGAGTTAGACCGGGGTCACACTTGCGAGAAACTCGCTGAGTCTCAATACCCGGCACTGCCGCTGGAACTCGGGATCGTAGTGTGCGGCTGCATGTATTTCTATGCAGCTGAGTGCTCCGTTCAGAGTACCGGCAGCAGTGCCGGGTATTGAGACCCGAGACTCGTGCGAGTTTCTCACAGGTGTGACCCCGGCCTTAAGGGGGTTTTACACATAGCGATATCGCTAGCAATATCGCAAAAGCATCACCGATTTGTTGACGCAGCAGCGATATCGCTATGTGTGATACTTACCTCCGACCGACTCCCCCGCTGTCTGTCGTTGATCGCACAGCTCCATTTCTTGTCGGGCGCCGACGAGGGACGTGTGGACGCGGACGGGAGGACGTCAGGATCGCCGCGTCTGAAAGGTAAGTAACGGCCGCTGTATCGCTGCTGCATCGCTGTGAGATCTGCCTGTGTGGCAGCTCACTAGCGACCATTTAGCGATGCACCAGCGATCCTGACCGGGTCGTATTGTTGTCGGGATCGCTGGTGCATCGCTAAATGTAAAGGGGCCTTTACTCAAAGGAATATTTGGCATCCATGAGTCTACTGCCCTAAGCTGTCTCGTTAGGTAGTATAAAAAGAAGTCTGGTAGCGCCGCCCCGCCTTACTTTTTGGGCCTTTGTAGGGTAAACAGTTTAAGTTTAGGCCTAGATTTTCCCCAGATAAATCCAGTGATTAATGATCTAAGAGTTGAAAAAAAAGACATAGGTATGGGTACCCCACTATGCTGAAATATATAGCTAAATTTAAGGAGTAGAATCATTTTTACTAGATTTATCCTTCCAGTAACTGAAAGCGGTAATTTGCTCCATTGTGAATTTAAGTTTAGCGAAGTCAAGCAGGGGAGAGATGTTAGATAGCAGAAATAAGTTCCTATCTTTCTATACAATAATGCCCAGGTATTTAAATTGAGACAGTTGGGAATGGGGATAGCAGCTTCAAATGGACCTCTTAATAATGTTGGAGAGGCATTAGTGCGGACTTATCCCAATTTATGTAGAATCCGGAATATTTGCTAAATGTGTCTATAGTGGATATGACCTGTGGTAAAGTTTCTTCAACCTTGTCCATCTACCTTACCAATTTTACTACGCATGGAACGGCATAAAAAACAGCACCAAAAAACAATTCATGAATTGCAGGTTTTTATAAATTCAGTCTCCCAAAAATCGGAGTAGAAAGCGATCAAATAATGTCATGTGCCCTAAAATGGTACCAATAAAAACGTCAACTCATCCCGTACAAAAACAAGAAGTCACCGACAGACAAAATATTTATAAAAGAGAAAAAAAAACGCACATGCCCCCCGAAAAAGCCGACGTGAAAAGCACGTTGAAGTTTGGTCACTACAAAATACCCAGCATCAGGTAATATGCCAAATTTATGCTTATATTCTGCCATCTCCTTGGGACTTCTCTAAATAAATTGTGTCTTCAACATTTATATCTACTGAAAAACTATTCTAGTAAAATCTGTGCTCCAGGAGGCAAATAGCGCTCCGTCCCTTCCAAGTCTCTCCATATGGCTAAACAGTACTGTACAGCCACATATGGGGTATTTCTACATTCAGCAGAAATTATTGGACAAATTTGGGTGCCATTTTCACCCATTTCTCCATGTGAAAATTTAAAATCTGGGGCCAAAACAAATTTTTTTGTAGTAAAAATTTACTGTCATTTTTTCTGCACAGCCCAATAGTATAAAATTCTGTGACGCACCTGTTGTGGTGTCAATATGATCACTGCAACCCTAGATTAATACATCAAAAGGTGTGTTTTGTAAAATAGGAAGACTTGAGGAATTCTGTTGTTCTGGCACCTCAGGGGCTCTCTCAGTGTGTCATGGCACCTTAGGGTACGTGCACATGCTGCGGATTCTGCTGCGGATTGATCCGCGCGGATTTTGCAAAATCCGCAGGTCAAAATACCTGCGGTTTATCTGCGGATTAGCATGCGGTTTATCATCTCTACAATGGAGGAGACGGTAAACCGCAGCGGAATCCGCAGAAAATTATGACCTGTCCATTCTTTGTGCAGATTGGAAACCGCAGCAAAAACCGTGTGGAAAATTCTGCACCGTCTGCACTGCGGTTTCCATAGGATATAATGGTACTGTACAACACAGCTAATTCTGCTGTGAATCCGCAGGGCCAAAACCGCTGCGGATCCGCAGCAGAATCCGCAGCGTGTGCACACACCCTTAACAGTAAAATCTGCAATATAATATGGCGTTCC
The DNA here is from genome assembly GCF_039654945.1 of Dendrobates tinctorius. Taxonomy (NCBI): domain Eukaryota; kingdom Metazoa; phylum Chordata; class Amphibia; order Anura; family Dendrobatidae; genus Dendrobates; species Dendrobates tinctorius. Next base: position 23,837,589 of record NW_027361921.1, read on the forward strand.
AAACCTACTGAGCTTTGCACTGTGCCTGAAAAGCATTTCCCGTTTACATGTAGGGAATTGGCACACTCAGTAGAAATTTTTACAACAAACTAAGGTCCTTTGTTTCCTACTAGCCCTTAGAAATATGGAAAACTTGGGGCTAAAACAACATTTTTGGGGGAAAAATGTAATTATTTTGTCTTCGCCCAATAGTATAAAAATCTAAGGCACAGGTGGTGTCAATATGATCACTGCACCCCTATATAAATTCACTGGGGAGCGTAGTTTGCAAAATTGGGTCATATGGGTGGTTTCTACTGTTCTGGCACCTCAGGGGCTCTGCCAATATGACATGGCACCCTCAAACCATTCCAGCAAAGTCCGAACTTCGATATGGCGCTTCTTCCCTTCTAAGCTTTGCACTGTGCCTTCAAAGTATTTTTTGAACACATATGGGGTATCGTTGTACTCAGGAGAAATTGCTCAACAAATTTTGGGGTCCATTTTTCCTGTCTCACATGCTACTGGTAGCTGGCTCTTGGCTCAATATAACCCTGTTAACGGATCAGGCATTTATTGGACAAGTAACTGGTGGCAGTCCTATTGGGCTGATAAGGTTCTGCATCTCTGGTGCTAGTGAAAGGGGCATCTCAGCCTGTCAGGGTTGTGGGCGAGTTTGGTGCCACGTCAGTGACTGCGTGGGCCACCTTCTCTCACTCCCCATGTCTCCCTGGGCCCGTTTGGAAGGGGGGGGGGGATCTGTGCAAAACTGACCTTACCTGTCCCTGGGGGGGTGCAACACGTCAAGTTGATACAAGTGGGGAGACCTTACCATCAGGGCTGTTGAGTCGGAGCCCATTTTGGTGGAGTCAGCATCATGGAAATTGAGTCGGAGGTTTGACTTACCAACTCCACAGCCCTGCTTACGTGATCCTACTGACATAATATCGATGTCAGGCGGGGTGGCGTGGTATGGATCCTTCATGTGATTGGCTTCCTACTACTGAGTAAAGTAGAAATCAGGTTAGAAGAGAACCCTTTGTCTTCTAGTAATGACCTCTGAAGTTCTAGGCTCTTAAGTGCAGCCCAATTACCTGAAGATGGAATACTGGCGCCTGAGCAAGAAGGTCCGGGATCTCTGGAAGAACCCAAGGATTCGTGACTGACATGTTGATCAGACAAAAGAACCAAGGTCTCCTGGGCCAGAGAGGAGCCTTGCCCCATCATCCCTGATCTTCCCTAACACTGCTGGAATCAGACAAATTAGGGGACAGACGTGAGCAAGGTCAAAATCCCATCTGATCTGAAAGGTGTCCACTGCTTGAGGGTTTTCTCTTGGGATCAAGGAACAGAACTTATTTAGCTTGCTGTTCCGTCAGGTTCCGAAAAAGTTGATCTACAGACAACCCCACAATCTGTTTGAACATCGATTTTTCAGGGACCACTGTCCCTGTAGCAGTGGTTTGCGGCTCAGTAAGTCTGCCTTGATGTTTTTCCTTTGTCATGGGTTTACCACGACAGAGGAGGCAGAAGACTGAAGTGTCTGATTTTTCCTACTCCTGCACAGGTTAACACTGTTTGTATAAAACAAAGTAAGTTTTGTTTGGCAGTGCAGGGGTTAACCTGCTCAGTTGAGCACTCCTGGAGAGTTTTGGCACTCAGCTGTGCACTGTTAGCCACTCCCATCTCTTATATAAACTGGGTCCTGGCTAGCTCTCATTGTCAGAGTAGCTTTTGCTGCATGACAATAGGTTGTTGTTGGTGGATATTAGAGTAGGTGGTTGGTAGATCTGTGACTGTTGCTAGGTTTTGAGTGTGAGATGATTACCTTTCTTCTTCTAGTTTGGTTTAACCATCTTCCACTCCTCGCCCCGGACGTAGTATCCCAAGTGAAAGGTCCCGGCTGTGTCATCAAGGCGTAACTTGTGGTTTGCAATTTCCAGCCGCACCGTGACAGTGCCGGCATGCGTGGCTGCCGGCCACAATGCGGTGATGATCTCCCGAAGCCAGCAGCAGCAGAAACGGTGCCTTGATCAACCAACCTGGGCCTGGGAACTTGACTTCTCTTCAATCTTCTGCTGCCAAGCAAGAAAGCTTCCCCCGTCAAGGAGAGGAAGCCATTGATGGAGAAAGGCTCCACCCTTAATTTTGAAGGTTTCCTGTCCTTGAAGGGCTGATCCCCAAGTTCATTCGTGCTGTCATGGGTGACAGATAAAAGAATAATTACATTCTTACCACCAAAATTGTGTTTTAGCCCTAGATTTTACATTTTCACATTGGGTAATTGGTAAAAATGGTATCAAAATTAGTCCCACAATTCCTGATAAATTTGGAAATACTCCATTTGTGACTGTAAAGCATTGCTTACCCATACAGCAAGACTCAGGAGGGACAGAGCACTATTTTCCTCCTGGTGCGCATATTTTGCTAGAATAGTTTGTGGACTTCATATACACAGCCCCCCAAGTCCTTGAAGAGCAGAATCCCCCTCAAGTGACTCCATTTTGGAAATTATACCGCTTTGGGAATTTATCTACAGGTGTAGTGGCAATTTTGACTCCATTGGATGTTTTCCAGAAAAAGGCAGCATTGGATGTTACTGAGTGAAAATTGCAAACTGCCATTGTGGTGCCCGTATGTTGCAGTGACCAGTACATTAAGCCCAGCTCATGCTTCTGGAGTCATGCACCTGTAAATTAGGTGGGCGCTCATGGCTACAGAAATGTCAAACATGTGGATACTAAATGTGGTTTAGGCACACTGTGGTGCGCAGAAGGGAGAAGGGCATTTGGATTTGGGAGTGCAGAATTTGCTGAATTTCTTTTGGGGTGCGATGGACTATAGCGCTTTTCCAGAGCCTTGGTACTACCGGTAATGTGGAACACCCCTATATTTCCATTAACAGATGATGGAGCTGAGCAGGGACTTGCTTTTTTGTGGATTGAGCTGAAGCTTTTGTAGGGAACATTTTACTTAACATTTGGGATCGTATTTTATCTGGCACTCTACACTGAGCACTTACTTTGGGGTTTACATTTAAATCTCCAAGGAATGCGATTCAGATGAGACCCCCGAGTGATCCATTCACTATAATAAGGCAGCAGAGTTATTCTGGACTCCTTCTGGCCTCTGTTCAGCCATGTCCTTTTTAGAGGTGCACAAAACTGTGGCGGACCTCGCTTTTATACACGACTAAAAAGACAGACACCGCCAGATCCCAGGTCAAACGGCTTCCACCGTGCCTCCATCTGCCTCATTATAGAGAATCTTTCTTTGGGGTTTCCATCTGAATCACATTTTTCAGATAGTCACACGGAAACCCCAGCATAAGCTCAGCGTAGGATAAATGTGCTCCGAGCCTTACTGCGATCTTTGGAAGGCAGAATGAAAAAATGAACAGCAGAAGAATTGGTTTTATTTTTTACGCCATCCCTCGTATGGTATAAGTGATTTGACTACTTTATTCTTTGTGTTGGTGCAATTACAGGGTCTCATATAGAGCTGAAACCTGCACTCGATCGCGGTGGTGCTCAGTGTGAGCCAACGCTGTTACGGCACCTTGAGGGGACGTATACATCTAGGGCGCATGTTGGAAACTGGTTAATGGAGTTGTCCGGGACTGTATTAGTTTTGCGTATTGAGATAAGAACCAACAAGCTGGTAATTGCTAACTACCTGCCTATTCTGTCCAGCTATGATTTTTGTTGACTGAGTGGTCACTGACTGCTACTTCTGGCAATTCTGCGGCTTCTGCTCATGTCACATCGACAGAGCAGGCTTCTCTTCCACTCTGTTGAAGGAACATCTCTGCCGATGTTTTGAGGATAGACAGCTGACTCTCAGCTACCTAACTGCAAGGAGCAGTCTGTCAATCATCATGATGACGGCAGTGACACCTTTGTTTACAGAGAAGTGGAAAAGCTGCTCCGTTGACAGGCGTTGAATTGAAGCTGCATGTGTGGCTGCCACCTTAGTGCACCCAAATAAACTGCAATGTTATATCAGACAAACATAAAACATACAAAAGTGTATACATGAAACTTTCCACCATCTCAGGTCTCCTTGTAAGAAAATATGTCATCAGGTTTTTGGTGCCCTATCTAAGAGGAGCATAATGTAGGGGCAGATTCCAGCAATGTCACTTTACTGGGTGCTGCAGTGTTCAATAACGAAGTCCTCCCCTAAAGTTTTTAGCTAAATTTGTGTATATGCGCAAGTAGTGTGTGTGACAGTGTATTAATATAGTCACCTACTACCCCTTTCTCTGGTATCCAGAGCCATATTGATCCTCTTCTCCCTGTCATCACAGCTATTCAGACTCTCAGGGTCTCACTACGCTCATAGTGACCCGGAAGTGGCTTCTACAGTGTAAGTCTATGGAGAGTCAAAACCAGTCCACATCCTCAATTTGCATACAAAAAGAAAGCTGCCAGTGTATCCAGTAGTGATGAGCGAGCGTGCTTGAATAAGGTGTTCTCCGAACATGCTTGTGTGCTAATCGAGCATCTTCAGCGTGCGCTAATATTACGTCCGCGTTGCCGTGGCTGCAAGTCGCGCGGCTGTTCGACAGCAGCAACACATGGAGGTGCGGGGACGTAGACATACAGTAGTATTAGAGCACGCCGAAGATGCTGCATTAGCACCCGAGCATGTTTGGAGAACACACTTGTTCATCACTAGTACCCAGAAAGCTGCACAGAGTCCTCTAGTGATAATATCCTGCTGATGAAAGTGATTTTTTATAAAAAAGAAATTAGAGCAAGGAGCCAAATAAGTGATACATCGCTGGAATCAGGGTCTGTGTCTCTACATTACACTGCTCAGTTAAATTAGCAAAAACCTGGTAACAGGTTCCCTTCAAGGCCTACTGATTTCAATAAATAACTGTTTAAGAACATATGTACATATTCTACAGATACCAGAACAATAAACAATCTACTAGTGCATATTAAAAAGTGGTATATTTTATTAACAAGTTGAGCAAAAAACTATATCTCATAGGAATCAGAACATATAGAGTGAACATACAAATCCCCTTAAAAACCGATTTATTCAAAATGCATTAAAAACACACCTTCCCAGTGAATCAATGGCAAATGCAACAAAATGAAAAAAGACCTGATCCGAGATGCTGCACAGCCCTATATTAAGGCTATCTGATAACCTTCCTAGCCGTGGAGGTTGGCACCCTAGAGTACGAATCTGGCGCCCCCACTCAACGAGGACTATCCCTCACATGAACATAAAGGGGACTTTAGGATTTTTTGTCCCCAATATGTGTTGGACTCAGTAACTTTGGATTGGAAATATATAAAATGGAAAAGGAAACTTCCTGTAAATGTTCATTATGTTAGACAAGGGGTTAAAAATTATCAGCCCATGTCGAGTTTTGTGATGAGGTCAATCTATGAAAGTATCCCTATATTATGTTTTCATTAGAGATAAACTGTATCTGGGACTTCTGAGCCACTTTTTTATTTTCTATGGCAACACTGGGGAGCGGTTATGATATCCTTAGATCGGAAGATCCTGCGCCATGTTTATGAGTGAGCGTCCTGCTTCCCCATGGTAACGCCTGGGGTGGAGCTGCTATTGTCAATACCGGAAGGTCCGGCGCCATCTTGGATGCGCTCCACGGTGGAACGCACGCTGCCTTTTCCCGCCCGTCTTATATCACGGGCGGCGGAAGTGACACGCTGGCGCTTAAGGTATGGAGTTACATCGGCCTATCTTGACATATTGAGGCTGGAATATTTACCTTTCATATGTGATCTGCCCACTGGATAGTGGGTGGGGCCTATTTTTGGTGTAGGACAATCACGAGGGTTATTTAAATCCACCCTTTCTGGACCTCTGATACCATTAAGCAGCATCATGGTATCAGCTATGGACAATAATATCGGTCATCCCTCCTGATGAACCGCTGTAGGCGGAGAAACGAGTCGGGGCTTCTCTCCACATAAGTGACCGCTTTTATTATAGTATATCTGATCTATATCCCGGAAGGGGGCTAGTTTATATTGCATGCCGTTTGGCATATCAGTTGGTCATAATTTATCATGATGTGGATGTATCTTAGTTTTTAGTATTTGTGTATTATATGCCTGGGATCCTGTACTAGCTATAGGGCATTTTGAATCTTCATTTCTGCACTATTTGATTATTGTTTTCTCTCCTGTCATATTAGGGGCTGGTAGGAGAGTGAGGGATAGTTCTCGTTGAGTGGGGGCGCCAGATTCGTACTCTAGGGTGCCAACCTCCACGGCTAGGAAGGTTATCAGATAGCCTTAATATAGGGCTGTGCAGCATCTCAGATCAGGTCTTTTTTCATTTTGTGGCATTTGCCATTGATTCACTGGGAAGGTGTGTTTTTTTTAATGCATTTTGAATAAATCGGTTTTTAAGGGGATTTGTATATTTTATTAACAAAATGAATACGATTAGCAGAACGTTTATAAACCAACACACAGAATCTGAACAGATCAAAACTAGATAAGCTTACACACTTTCCTTGTGGATATTTTTAATACATTTCGACTTGTATGAGAGCAAGGTGCAATGATGAACTCTCCCAAAACGACCATTCTCCCATGGTCAGGCATCTTTTGTTCCACTTTCTTTAAGCTTGATTTTGTTATTTTGCCTCCCTGCATATTTCCCTTTTCCTTTTACAGCATGCTGAGGCAGCAGGAATTCAGTGTCTGTATAGTGGTCTCCACGTCGCAGTTTTCTGAAAGTACATACATGGCTTTAGACATTGATACGCTCTTTCTTTGATAAACAATGGTGAAGCACATTTTCCAGCTTACTTTCCCAAATGAGGTTCCTTGTAGCTTACAGCATTGCGTCTTCTCCGAATGCGACCCCGAGAGTCGTCTTCTTCATCTGAACAAGACTGCTTAGCGGAGCCACGACTCTTGTTTGTAAGATCCTGGAAAGGTTTAATAGCTGTACAGAAGAGCAATGATCAGTGTTTGGACAGATCTACATGGTTAGAAGCCTCTAGTTCTAAGTAGTGAGTGAAATAACGGACAACCCAGAACACGTTACCGTCCTGATCAAAGTAAAAAAAAAAAAAAAATTCTATTGGGAAAGCAAACAAAATCACGACAAGAAATATCTCTGATTCTGTAGAGGCACTATGAATCCCGTACACCCCTGTGCTCTGGTCGAGCAGCAGAAACCCACGAGCGGTGATCGCCAGACTTCATAATTATTAGTGATGAGAGAGTATACTCGTTGCTCGGGTGTCCTCCGAGTATTTTGGCGTGCTCGGAGATTTAGTTGTTGTCGTCTCAGCTGCATGATTTGTGGCTGCTAGACAGCCTGAATACATGTGGGGATTCCCTAACAAACAGGCATTCCTCACATGTATTCAGCCTGTCCAGCAGCCACAAATACTGCAGCTGAGACGACAAAAACTAAATCTCCGAGCACGCCAAAATACTCGGACACCCGAGCATGCTCGGGAAAACCCGAGCAACAAGTATATTTGCTCATCACTAATAATTATCTGTAATGCATCAGTTCAATGATTTTTTAGTTCTTGACATATTCAGAAGCAGAGGGAGTAGCTTAGTCCACTGCATCTAGACAGGTTATTACTGATTATAATCATTTAACCCGGGTTATCAGCAGATTATTAATAAGACTTACAAGTTACAGGGAATCTGTCCCCTGGTTTTTGCCACCTAATCTGAGAGCAGCCAAATGTAGAGACAGAGAACCGGATTCCAGTAATGTGTCACTTACTGGGCTGCTTGATATAGTTTTGATAAAATCACTGGTTTATCAGCAGGAGATCATCATTAGCTACAACGTAGTCATCCATACTCACGTGCTCTGTATAACGCCACCTTCATCACTGTGTACATTGTTCAGGGGCAGAAAGCTGCCAGTCAGTGATGCCGACAGGGTTATTCAGAGCTCTGCATTCAGGGAACTGCTACATCTGCAGCAGAGAAAACAGTGATTTGAACATCGATGTTCCATCACGAGTAGAGACTCGTTGTAGAACCATGTAGCATCAGAACCTTTTGTGAAAATGTCTACTTTCCAGAAAACTTGTATGGGAGCTAAAAGCAATACAAGACTACAATAAAAGCTGCTACGTTTCAACCCAATTAATGAATACCCATACAAATACATAGAAGAGGATTTACACAAGCATGCAGAAACTTGAGACGCACCTGTTTCCGAGATTTCCATATCTTGGTCTTCTACCGTGCACTGCCGATTTATTTCAGTTCCATATGTGTCATTTTGATGGCCGTTGTCATTTTCATCTTGAACACTAATCTTGTTTGTAACAGGAGAAAGCTCCTTATTACAATCTTTTGGCGCTAGGAGCTCAGGAGCAGGAATACTTTTTAAGGACATGTCATTTGAAAAATTGCCTTCAGGATTGGTGGATGATGGAAACGCTGTAAAACTGGAGTATGCTGTGTTATCAAGAATGGACTCACTAACCATATCAAGCCGAAAAGAGTCATTCTTGTTTGCCATGTCAGGGAACTTGCTAGCTTTGCCGCTTTGGCTGGACGTTTGATTCATTAAGCTTTCCCAGACAAGTGTAGCTTTTTTACCCGTCAAGTCATTTTGTTTACTAGTTAAAATATATGTCTTCCTTTTGTCTAGCTCAGAAAAGAGACTGGCCGATGCTTTCTTATCTGAATATCTGAGGACAGGTTTTTTGAGTTCATGAAGATCTTCATGGTCAGAGATGGGATTAAACGGTTCTCTTTCAGAATCTGATTTTTGCATTTCTGACGGGTTTTTAATCTTGTGTCATCTTTAGGAGCAGAAGAATCCGCGTAAGGTTGTGGCTCCACAAGTGTGTCACTCCTTTCTATTACGACTGATGAGTTCAATGTAACAGAGACCAGTGGGTTTGGCTCAGGAATCAGAAACGTTTCTCTATATTTAAGTCCACGAACTTTAGATAGTAGATCGGTTATGGATGGATGATTGTTTGGTGCATTTACAACACAGGTCTCACTTGATAATTTCGGCTCTAGATTTTTAACATTAATACCAGGCATAGTATTTGTTTCCTTGCCACTGTCTATTTGTTCAGTAGAACTAGTCACATTTTCTTCTGTTTTTTGTTCTTGATTCTTCGATTTCTTATACATCTTCCTTTTCTTTTTGCTGGAACTTTCTGATTTTGAGGCCTCTTTAATATTTTTTGATTTTGTCTTCTTGGGTGCCAAATCAGCAATGTCAGCCGATTCTGTGCAATAATCTTTTTTTAGAGTGCATGTCAGTTCAGTCTTTTTACAATCTAATACCTGGTTATCTGGAAATACTTGTGTTTCGCTTTTCAGAACATAATGGACTAAAGAGCAATCGGACCTTACAGGGTCAGCAGCTAGAGATTCAAGTCTTTCCTCATCAGGCCTCGATAAAACATATGTTATACGATCATAATGTCCGTCACTTGCCAAATTCTCAGTGGACATGGCAGTAATCCCCTTCTCGTTGCTGCTGCTGGGCAAATCGTTGACTTCTTGGTTAACAAAACACCAACTTTTCTTTGTTTTTTCACAAACTGCCTTTGCTCTTTTCAACGTGCCAGCCTGTTTCACAGGTAAGCAGGATTTCTTTTTGCAAACGTGTGTCTTGTTTTTAGGTAGCACTGCAATTACTGAAGCACTTGTAGTTTCCATATCGGCTTCATATACAGTTTTCTCTTGCCCCAGATCTGAAATCAGAGGATCGCTTTCCTCACTTAGTACAGACTCCAGTTGATTTGTACTTTGCATTGGTTGTTCTTTACATAAATATTGGCTGAGGAATTTCTCCAAATCACTTTTCACATGTGAGTCCAACTTATCAGACAGTAAAGAGCACTGAGAGGTGGTTGATCGTTGTCCCTTCTGTAATACAGACCTCTCTGCTCCACCAAAGTTTGTATCCCTCAATTCTGGAAGAATGGTGAAATCTGTATTTATCTCCCACTGTGTGCTAGGACAACCATCTCTGCATGTGCCCGAAGAGCCCCGCGGCGGACTACTTTCATTTTTAGACAACATGTGTCAGGGCTTTATGGTGATGGGAGCTTGGATTGCTCCTACGTAGGTGAGCCCGGAATGACAGTGCCCTCTTTAGAACCGTTAGGTGTAGAGGGAATCTCCCCAGCTTGGCCCGGCAAGCACTGTTGGAGGTGCTCCGATGGACTTGGAGAAGGTTGCTTGCAGAATTCCAGGTGGAATATTTCTGTTGGGCTTGAATCCCACCTTGACCAGTCTATGTATGATGGGTATATGGGCACGGGACTATGGGATGGAGGATAATTATAATTTGTTATAACTAACCACAGTTAGTTACTATGCCCGGGCAGCGCCGGGCTCTTCAGCTAGTATTTTAATATAATGGTCCCAATTACCTTCTTCCACAACCCAAAACAGGCACACCAAGGGATCCAGGGGAACTGGGTGGTAACCTCCTGCCAGAATGAGTGTATTACTGAACACCCCCACATCATATGTATGAAGTCAGCCTCCAACTCCTGACACCTCTGGCATTCCGAGGTCTGAGAACTACCAATTTTTGCTAATTTAGCTGGTGTAAGATATGCTTGATGGATTATATATAAATCGGTAATTTTGTTGTTAGCTGATAGGGAAACCTTGATTGAGGGCTCCAGCATCTCCTCCCAGTCCTCCTCCTGAATGTTAGGAATCAAGAGTTGCCATTTTCCATTAACCGCCAAAGGAGTAAAGTCCATATTTCCTGATCGTAGATAGGTGTATAGCGTGGAGATAAATCACAGATACAACAAGATCTTAAGTATGCCGATCAGCGGGAGAGAAGATATTTGCGTGCCTGTACCTATGTGGGATTGGATCGCTGACCTAAGTTGTAGGTACCTGAAGAATTGAGCTCTTGGGATTGCGTACAGAGTCTGTATCTGTTCAAAAGACATTAGTCCCTTCACGACCTCTGCTGTACTAGTACTGCAGAGGTTGCTTCCCTTCCTTTGATGTGGGCTCTGGTGCTTGTTTTGAACAGCTGACGTGCCCGCAGTAGCTGCAGGCGGAATTGCGATCCGCCTGTGGCTATTTACTAGTTAAATGCCGCTGTCAAACTTTGACAGCGGCAGTTAACATGTGCTTCCGGCCATTGGGCCAGAAATACGCACACCGGTGACCCCGTCACGTGATCAGGATCACGTGACATGATCGGGGGTCACCAGGGTGTTGGCATAACAACCTGAGGTCTCCTGGAGACCTCTGTGGTTGTCAGTACCAGATTGCTATGAGCGCCACCCGGTGGAAGGTGCTCATAGCAATGCAGTAATTCAGCTACATATACTCAATCTGCTCATCGCCTATATGTAGCAGAGCCGATCAGGCTATGGCAGCTTCTAGCCTCCCATGGAGGCTATAGAAGCATGCCAAAAGCAATATAAAAATGTTTTTAAAAATATAAAAGTATAAAAAAAATAAAAATTTAAATCCCCCCCCTTTCGCTCCATTCAAAATAAAATAAAAAATAAAAATCAACCATACACATATATGGTATCCCTGCATTCAGAATCGCCCTAACAATAAAAAAAGGATTAATCCAATCGCTAAACGGCGTAGCGATAAAAAAAACCCGCCAGAATTACGTTTTTTTGGGCCGCCGTGACATTGCACTAAAATGCAACACTGGGCAATCAAAAGATCGCATCTGCACCAAATGGTATCACTAAAAACGTCAGCTCGGCACGCAAAAAAATAAGCCCTCAACCGAGCCGAGATCACAAAAAATAGAAACGCTATGGGTCTCTGGAAATGAAGCAAATTTTTTCTTTTAACAAAGTTTGGAATTTTTTTTCACCACTTAGATAAAAAAAGAACCTAGACATGTTTGGTGTATATGAACTCGTAATGACCTAGAGAATGATAATGGCAGGTCAGTTTTAGCATTTAGTGAACCTAGTAAAAAAGCCAAACAAAAAAGTGTGGGATTGCACTTTTTTTTGCAATTTCACTGCACTTGGATTTTTCCCCCCGTTTTCTAGTACACAACATGGTAAAACCAATGGTGTCGTTGAAAAGTACAACTCATTCCGCAAAAAATAGGTCCTCACATGGCCATATTGACGGAAAAATAAAAGTTATGGCTCTGAGAACTGGAGCAAAAACAAACGAAAAAACTAAAAAGGGTAGGGTCTTGAAGGGGTTAGAATTTTTTTATTATATAAGTCTTTAACTTTCAATACATTTCTGGACCTCCAGAAAGCAGAGGAAGGATGTTTTTGTAGAGAAGGGAAATATGTGTTGTGCCAGAGTGACATTTCTGTCACAACCTTAGTGAAATCAACTACTCTCTTAGCTTGTCTCCAAATTGTGCGGGCAAGCGTAAGGAAAGGTAACATCCTAGAAATGTTTGGTTTATCCATCTCCAGAAATCCTAACAAACAGTTCGTCCCCGCTGCTTGTGCTGAGTGATTCTCTGAATTGGACCGGGGTCACACTTGCGAGAAACTCGCTGAGTCTCAATACCCGGCACTGCCGCTGGAACTCGGGATCGTAGTGTGCGGCTGCATGTATTTCTATGCAGCCGAGTGCTCCGTTCAGAGTACCGGCAGCAGTGCCGGGTATTGAGACCCGAGACTCGTGCGAGTTTCTCACAGGTGTGACCCCGGCCTTAAGGGGGTTTTACACATAGCGATATCGCTAGCAATATCGCAAAAGCATCACCGATTTGTTGACGCAGCAGCGATATCGCTATGTGTGATACTTACCTCCGACCGACTCCCCCGCTGTCTGTCGTTGATCGCACAGCTCCATTTCTTGTCGGGCGCCGACGAGGGACGTGTGGACGCGGACGGGAGGACGTCAGGATCGCCGCGTCTGAAAGGTAAGTAACGGCCGCTGTATCGCTGCTGCATCGCTGTGAGATCTGCCTGTGTGGCAGCTCACTAGCGACCATTTAGCGATGCACCAGCGATCCTGACCGGGTCGTATTGTTGTCGGGATCGCTGGTGCATCGCTAAATGTAAAGGGGCCTTTACTCAAAGGAATATTTGGCATCCATGAGTCTACTGCCCTAAGCTGTCTCGTTAGGTAGTATAAAAAGAAGTCTGGTAGCGCCGCCCCGCCTTACTTTTTGGGCCTTTGTAGGGTAAACAGTTTAAGTTTAGGCCTAGATTTTCCCCAGATAAATCCAGTGATTAATGATCTAAGAGTTGAAAAAAAAGACATAGGTATGGGTACCCCACTATGCTGAAATATATAGCTAAATTTAAGGAGTAGAATCATTTTTACTAGATTTATCCTTCCAGTAACTGAAAGCGGTAATTTGCTCCATTGTGAATTTAAGTTTAGCGAAGTCAAGCAGGGGAGAGATGTTAGATAGCAGAAATAAGTTCCTATCTTTCTATACAATAATGCCCAGGTATTTAAATTGAGACAGTTGGGAATGGGGATAGCAGCTTCAAATGGACCTCTTAATAATGTTGGAGAGGCATTAGTGCGGACTTATCCCAATTTATGTAGAATCCGGAATATTTGCTAAATGTGTCTATAGTGGATATGACCTGTGGTAAAGTTTCTTCAACCTTGTCCATCTACCTTACCAATTTTACTACGCATGGAACGGCATAAAAAACAGCACCAAAAAACAATTCATGGATTGCAGGTTTTTATAAATTCAGTCTCCCAAAAATCGGAGTAGAAAGCGATCAAATAATGTCATGTGCCCTAAAATGGTACCAATAAAAACGTCAACTCATCCCGTACAAAAACAAGAAGTCACCGACAGACAAAATATTTATAAAAGAGAAAAAAAAACGCACATGCCCCCCGAAAAAGCCGACGTGAAAAGCACGTTGAAGTTTGGTCACTACAAAATACCCAGCATCAGGTAATATGCCAAATTTATGCTTATATTCTGCCATCTCCTTGGGACTTCTCTAAATAAATTGTGTCTTCAACATTTATATCTACTGAAAAACTATTCTAGTAAAATCTGTGCTCCAGGAGGCAAATAGCGCTCCGTCCCTCCCAAGTCTCTCCATATGGCTAAACAGTACTGTACAGCCACATATGGGGTATTTCTACATTCAGCAGAAATTATTGGACAAATTTGGGTGCCATTTTCACCCATTTCTCCATGTGAAAATTTAAAATCTGGGGCCAAAACAAATTTTTTTGTAGTAAAAATTTACTGTCATTTTTTCTGCACAGCCCAATAGTATAAAATTCTGTGACGCACCTGTTGTGGTGTCAATAAGATCACTGCAACCCTAGATTAATACATCAAAAGGTGTGTTTTGTAAAATAGGAAGACTTGAGGAATTCTGTTGTTCTGGCACCTCAGGGGCTCTCTCAGTGTGTCATGGCACCTTAGGGTACGTGCACATGCTGCGGATTCTGCTGCGGATTGATCCGCGCGGATTTTGCAAAATCCGCAGGTCAAAATACCTGCGGTTTATCTGCGGATTAGCATGCGGTTTATCATCTCTACAATGGAGGAGACGGTAAACCGCAGCGGAATCCGCAGAAAATTATGACCTGTCCATTCTTTGTGCAGATTGGAAACCGCAGCAAAAACCGTGTGGAAAATTCTGCACCGTCTGCACTGCGGTTTCCATAGGATATAATGGTACTGTACAACACAGCTAATTCTGCTGTGAATCCGCAGGGCCAAAACCGCTGCGGATCCGCAGCAGAATCCGCAGCGTGTGCACACACCCTTAACAGTAAAATCTGCAATATAATATGGCGTTCCAAACCTACTGAGCTTTGCACTGTGCCTGAAAAGCATCTCCCGTTTACATGTAGGGAATTGGCACACTCAGTAGAAATTTTTACAACAAACTAAGGTCCTTTGTTTCCTACTAGCCCTTAGAAATATGGAAAACTTGGGGCTAAAACAACATTTTTGGGGGAAAAATGTAATTATTTTGTCTTCGCCCAATAGTATAAAAATCTAAGGCACAGGTGGTGTCAATATGATCACTGCACCCCTATATAAATTCACTGGGGAGCGTAGTTTGCAAAATTGGGTCATATGGGGGGTTTCTACTGTTCTGGCACCTCAGGGGCTCTGCCAATATGACATGGCACCCTCAAACCATTCCAGCAAAGTCCGAACTTCGATATGGCGCTTCTTCCCTTCTAAGCTTTGCACTGTGCCTTCAAAGTATTTTTTGAACACATATGGGGTATCGTTGTACTCAGGAGAAATTGCTCAACAAATTTTGGGGTCCATTTTTCCTGTCTCACATGCTACTGGTAGCTGGCTCTTGGCTCAATATAACCCTGTTAACGGATCAGGCATTTATCGGACAAGTAACTGGTGGCAGTCCTATTGGGCTGATAAGGTTCTGCATCTCTGGTGCTAGTGAAAGGGGCATCTCAGCCTGTCAGGGTTGTGGGCGAGTTTGGTGCCACGTCAGTGACTGCGTGGGCCACCTTCTCTCACTCCCCATGTCTCCCTGAGCCCGTTTGGAAGGGGGGGGGGGATCTGTGCAAAACTGACCTTACCTGTCCCTGGGGGGGTGCAACACGTCAAGTTGATACAAGTGGGGAGACCTTACCATCAGGGCTGTTGAGTCGGAGCCCATTTTGGTGGAGTCAGCATCATGGAAATTGAGTCGGAGGTTTGACTTACCAACTCCACAGCCCTGCTTACGTGATCCTACTGACATAATATCGATGTCAGGCGGGGTGGCGTGGTATGGATCCTTCATGTGATTGGCTTCCTACTACTGAGTAAAGTAGAAATCAGGTTAGAAGAGAACCCTTTGTCTTCTAGTAATGACCTCTGAAGTTCTAGGCTCTTAAGTGCAGCCCAATTACCTGAAGATGGAATACTGGCGCCTGAGCAAGAAGGTCCGGGATCTCTGGAAGAACCCAAGGATTCGTGACTGACATGTTGATCAGACAAAAGAACCAAGGTCTCCTGGGCCAGAGAGGAGCCTTGCCCCATCATCCCTGATCTTCCCTAACACTGCTGGAATCAGACAAATCAGGGGACAGACGTGAGCAAGGTCAAAATCCCATCTGATCTGAAAGGTGTCCACTGCTTGAGGGTTTTCTCTTGGGATCAAGGAACAGAACTTATTTAGCTTGCTGTTCCGTCAGGTTCCGAAAAAGTTGATCTACAGACAACCCCACAATCTGTTTGAACATCGATTTTTCAGGGACCACTGTCCCTGTAGCAGTGGTTTGCGGCTCAGTAAGTCTGCCTTGATGTTTTTCCTTTGTCATGGGTTTACCACGACAGAGGAGGCAGAAGACTGAAGTGTCTGATTTTTCCTACTCCTGCAAAGGTTAACACTGTTTGTATAAAACAAAGTAAGTTTTGTTTGGCAGTGCAGGGGTTAACCTGCTCAGTTGAGCACTCCTGGAGAGTTTTGGCACTCAGCTGTGCACTGTTAGCCACTCCCATCTCTTATATAAACTGGGTCCTGGCTAGCTCTCATTGTCAGAGTAGCTTTTGCTGCATGACAATAGGTTGTTGTTGGTGGATATTAGAGTAGGTGGTTGGTAGATCTGTGACTGTTGCTAGGTTTTGAGTGTGAGATGATTACCTTTCTTCTTCTAGTTTGGTTTAACCATCTTCCACTCCTCGCCCCGGACGTAGTATCCCAAGTGAAAGGTCCCGGCTGTGTCATCAAGGCGTAACTTGTGGTTTGCAATTTCCAGCCGCACCGTGACAGTGCCGGCATGCGTGGCTGCCGGCCACAATGCGGTGATGATCTCCCGAAGCCAGCAGCAGCAGAAACGGTGCCTTGATCAACCAACCTGGGCCTGGGAACTTGACTTCTCTTCAATCTTCTGCTGCCAAGCAAGAAAGCTTCCCCCGTCAAGGAGAGGAAGCCATTGATGGAGAAAGGCTCCACCCTTAATTTTGAAGGTTTCCTGTCCTTGAAGGGCTGATCCCCAAGTTCATTCGTGCTGTCATGGGTGACAGATAAAAGAATAATTACATTCTTACCACCAAAATTGTGTTTTAGCCCTAGATTTTACATTTTCACATTGGGTAATTGGTAAAAATGGTATCAAAATTAGTCCCACAATTCCTGATAAATTTGGAAATACTCCATTTGTGACTGTAAAGCATTGCTTACCCATACAGCAAGACTCAGGAGGGACAGAGCACTATTTTCCTCCTGGTGCGCATATTTTGCTAGAATAGTTTGTGGACTTCATATACACAGCCCCCCAAGTCCTTGAAGAGCAGAATCCCCCTCAAGTGACTCCATTTTGGAAATTATACCGCTTTGGGAATTTATCTACAGGTGTAGTGGCAATTTTGACTCCATTGGATGTTTTCCAGAAAAAGGCAGCATTGGATGTTGCTGAGTGAAAATTGCAAACTGCCATTGTGGTGCCCGTATGTTGCAGTGACCAGTACATTAAGCCCAGCTCATGCTTCTGGAGTCATGCACCTGTAAATTAGGTGGGCGCTCATGGCTACAGAAATGTCAAACATGTGGATACTAAATGTGGTTTAGGCACACTGTGGTGCGCAGAAGGGAGAAGGGCATTTGGATTTGGGAGTGCAGAATTTGCTGAATTTCTTTTGGGGTGCGATGGACTATAGCGCTTTTCCAGAGCCTTGGTACTACCGGTAATGTGGAACACCCCTATATTTCCATTAACAGATGATGGAGCTGAGCAGGGACTTGCTTTTTTGTGGATTGAGCTGAAGCTTTTGTAGGGAACATTTTACTTAACATTTGGGATCGTATTTTATCTGGCACTCTACACTGAGCACTTACTTTGGGGTTTACATTTAAATCTCCAAGGAATGCGATTCAGATGAGACCCCCGAGTGATCCATTCACTATAATAAGGCAGCAGAGTTATTCTGGACTCCTTCTGGCCTCTGTTCAGCCATGTCCTTTTTAGAGGTGCACAAAACTGTGGCGGACCTCGCTTTTATACACGACTAAAAAGACAGACACCGCCAGATCCCAGGTCAAACGGCTTCCACCGTGCCTCCATCTGCCTCATTATAGAGAATCTTTCTTTGGGGTTTCCATCTGAATCACATTTTTCAGATAGTCACACGGAAACCCCAGCATAAGCTCAGCGTAGGATAAATGTGCTCCGAGCCTTAATGAAAAAATGAACAGCAGAAGAATTGGTTTTATTTTTTACGCCATCCCTCGTATGGTATAAGTGATTTGACTACTTTATTCTTTGTGTTGGTGCAATTACAGGGTCTCATATAGAGCTGAAACCTGCACTCGATCGCGGTGGTGCTCAGTGTGAGCCAACGCTGTTACGGCACCTTGAGGGGACGTATACATCTAGGGCGCATGTTGGAAACTGGTTAATGGAGTTGTCCGGGACTGTATTAGTTTTGCGTATTGAGATAAGAACCAACAAGCTGGTAATTGCTAACTACCTGCCTATTCTGTCCAGCTATGATTTTTGTTGACTGAGTGGTCACTGACTGCTACTTCTGGCAATTCTGCGGCTTCTGCTCATGTCACATCGACAGAGCAGGCTTCTCTTCCACTCTGTTGAAGGAACATCTCTGCCGATGTTTTGAGGATAGACAGCTGACTCTCAGCTACCTAACTGCAAGGAGCAGTCTGTCAATCATCATGATGACGGCAGTGACACCTTTGTTTACAGAGAAGTGGAAAAGCTGCTCCGTTGACAGGCGTTGAATTGAAGCTGCATGTGTGGCTGCCACCTTAGTGCACCCAAATAAACTGCAATGTTATATCAGACAAACATAAAACATACAAAAGTGTATACATGAAACTTTCCACCATCTCAGGTCTCCTTGTAAGAAAATATGTCATCAGGTTTTTGGTGCCCTATCTAAGAGGAGCATAATGTAGGGGCAGATTCCAGCAATGTCACTTTACTGGGTGCTGCAGTGTTCAATAACGAAGTCCTCCCCTAAAGTTTTTAGCTAAATTTGTGTATATGCGCAAGTAGTGTGTGTGACAGTGTATTAATATAGTCACCTACTACCCCTTTCTCTGGTATCCAGAGCCATATTGATCCTCTTCTCCCTGTCATCACAGCTATTCAGACTCTCAGGGTCTCACTACGCTCATAGTGACCCGGAAGTGGCTTCTACAGTGTAAGTCTATGGAGAGTCAAAACCAGTCCACATCCTCAATTTGCATACAAAAAGAAAGCTGCCAGTGTATCCAGTAGTGATGAGCGAGCGTGCTTGAATAAGGTGTTCTCCGAACATGCTTGTGTGCTAATCGAGCATCTTCAGCGTGCGCTAATATTACGTCCGCGTTGCCGTGGCTGCAAGTCGCGCGGCTGTTCGACAGCAGCAACACATGGAGGTGCGGGGACGTAGACATACAGTAGTATTAGAGCACGCCGAAGATGCTGCATTAGCACCCGAGCATGTTTGGAGAACACACTTGTTCATCACTAGTACCCAGAAAGCTGCACAGAGTCCTCTAGTGATAATATCCTGCTGATGAAAGTGATTTTTTATAAAAAAGAAATTAGAGCAAGGAGCCAAATAAGTGATACATCGCTGGAATCAGGGTCTGTGTCTCTACATTACACTGCTCAGTTAAATTAGCAAAAACCTGGTAACAGGTTCCCTTCAAGGCCTACTGATTTCAATAAATAACTGTTTAAGAACATATGTACATATTCTACAGATACCAGAACAATAAACAATCTACTAGTGCATATTAAAAAGTGGTATATTTTATTAACAAGTTGAGCAAAAAACTATATCTCATAGGAATCAGAACATATAGAGTGAACATACAAATCCCCTTAAAAACTGATTTATTCAAAATGCATTAAAAACACACCTTCCCAGTGAATCAATGGCAAATGCCACAAAATGAAAAAAGACCTGATCCGAGATGCTGCACAGCCCTATATTAAGGCTATCTGATAACCTTCCTAGCCGTGGAGGTTGGCACCCTAGAGTACGAATCTGGCGCCCCCACTCAACGAGGACTATCCCTCACATGAACATAAAGGGGACTTTAGGATTTTTTGTCCCCAATATGTGTTGGACTCAGTAACTTTGGATTGGAAATATATAAAAGGGAAAAGGAAACTTCCTGTAAATGTTCATTATGTTAGACAAGGGGTTAAAAATTATCAGCCCATGTCGAGTTTTGTGATGAGGTCAATCTATGAAAGTATCCCTATATTATGTTTTCATTAGAGATAAACTGTATCTGGGACTTCTGAGCCACTTTTTTATTTTCTATGGCAACACTGGGGAGCGGTTATGATATCCTTAGATCGGAAGATCCTGCGCCATGTTTATGAGTGAGCGTCCTGCTTCCCCATGGTAACGCCTGGGGTGGAGCTGCTATTGTCAATACCGGAAGGTCCGGCGCCATCTTGGATGCGCTCCACGGTGGAACGCACGCTGCCTTTTCCCGCCCGTCTTATATCACGGGCGGCGGAAGTGACACGCTGGCGCTTAAGGTATGGAGTTACATCGGCCTATCTTGACATATTGAGGCTGGAATATTTACCTTTCATATGTGATGTGCCCACTGGATAGTGGGTGGGGCCTATTTTTGGTGTAGGACAATCACGAGGGTTATTTAAATCCACCCTTTCTGGACCTCTGATACCATTAAGCAGCATCATGGTATCAGCTATGGACAATAATATCGGTCATCCCTCCTGATGAACCGCTGTAGGCGGAGAAACGAGTCGGGGCTTCTCTCCACATAAGTGACCGCTTTTATTATAGTATATCTGATCTATATCCCGGAAGGGGGCTAGTTTATATTGCATGCCGTTTGGCATATCAGTTGGTCATAATATATCATGATGTGGATGTATCTTAGTTTTTAGTATTTGTGTATTATATGCCTGGGATCCTGTACTAGCTATAGGGCATTTTGAATCTTCATTTCTGCACTATTTGATTATTGTTTTCTCTCCTGTCATATTAGGGGCTGGTAGGAGAGTGAGGGATAGTTCTCGTTGAGTGGGGGCGCCAGATTCGTACTCTAGGGTGCCAACCTCCACGGCTAGGAAGGTATCAGATAGCCTTAATATAGGGCTGTGCAGCATCTCAGATCAGGTCTTTTTTCATTTTGTGGCATTTGCCATTGATTCACTGGGAAGGTGTGTTTTTTTTAATGCATTTTGAATAAATCGGTTTTTAAGGGGATTTGTATATTTTATTAACAAAATGAATACGATTAGCAGAACGTTTATAAACCAACACACAGAATCTGAACAGATCAAAACTAGATAAGCTTACACACTTTCCTTGTGGATATTTTTAATACATTTCGACTTGTATGAGAGCAAGGTGCAATGATGAACTCTCCCAAAACGACCATTCTCCCATGGTCAGGCATCTTTTGTTCCACTTTCTTTAAGCTTGATTTTGTTATTTTGCCTCCCTGCATATTTCCCTTTTCCTTTTACAGCATGCTGAGGCAGCAGGAATTCAGTGTCTGTATAGTGGTCTCCACGTCGCAGTTTTCTGAAAGTACATACATGGCTTTAGACATTGATACGCTCTTTCTTTGATAAACAATGGTGAAGCACATTTTCCAGCTTACTTTCCCAAATGAGGTTCCTTGTAGCTTACAGCATTGCGTCTTCTCCGAATGCGACCCCGAGAGTCGTCTTCTTCATCTGAACAAGACTGCTTAGCGGAGCCACGACTCTTGTTTGTAAGATCCTGGAAAGGTTTAATAGCTGTACAGAAGAGCAATGATCAGTGTTTGGACAGATCTACATGGTTAGAAGCCTCTAGTTCTAAGTAGTGAGTGAAATAACGGACAACCCAGAACACGTTACCGTCCTGATCAAAGTAAAAAAAAAAAAAAAAAATTCTATTGGGAAAGCAAACAAAATCATGACAAGAAATATCTCTGATTCTGTAGAGGCACTATGAATCCCGTACACCCCTGTGCTCTGGTCGAGCAGCAGAAACCCACGAGCGGTGATCGCCAGACTTCATAATTATTAGTGATGAGAGAGTATACTCGTTGCTCGGGTGTCCTCCGAGTATTTTGGCGTGCTCGGAGATTTAGTTGTTGTCGTCTCAGCTGCATGATTTGTGGCTGCTAGACAGCCTGAATACATGTGGGGATTCCCTAACAAACAGGCATTCCTCACATGTATTCAGCCTGTCCAGCAGCCACAAATACTGCAGCTGAGACGACAAAAACTAAATCTCCGAGCACGCCAAAATACTCGGAGGACACCCGAGCATGCTCGGGAAAACCCGAGCAACAAGTATATTTGCTCATCACTAATAATTATCTGTAATGCATCAGTTCAATGATTTTTTAGTTCTTGACATATTCAGAAGCAGAGGGAGTAGCTTAGTCCACTGCATCTAGACAGGTTATTACTGATTATAATCATTTAACCCGGGTTATCAGCAGATTATTAACAAGACTTACAAGTTACAGGGAATCTGTCCCCTGGTTTTTGCCACCTAATCTGAGAGCAGCCAAATGTAGAGACAGAGAACCGGATTCCAGTAATGTGTCACTTACTGGGCTGCTTGATATAGTTTTGATAAAATCACTGGTTTATCAGCAGGAGATCATCATTAGCTACAACGTAGTCGTCCATACTCACGTGCTCTGTATAACGCCACCTTCATCACTGTGTACATTGTTCAGGGGCAGAAAGCTGCCAGTCAGTGATGCCGACAGGGTTATTCAGAGCTCAGCATTCAGGGAACTGCTACATCTGCAGCAGAGAAAACAGTGATTTGAACATCGATGTTCCATCACGAGTAGAGACTCGTTGTAGAACCATGTAGCATCAGAACCTTTTGTGAAAATGTCTACTTTCCAGAAAACTTGTATGGGAGCTAAAAGCAATACAAGACTACAATAAAAGCTGCTACGTTTCAACCCAACTAATGAATACCCATACAAATACATAGAAGAGGATTTACACAAGCATGCAGAAACTTGAGACGCACCTGTTTCCGAGATTTCCATATCTTGGTCTTCTACCGTGCACTGCCGATTTATTTCAGTTCCATATGTGTCATTTTGATGGCCGTTGTCATTTTCATCTTGAACACTAATCTTGTTTGTAACAGGAGAAAGCTCCTTATTACAATCTTTTGGCGCTAGGAGCTCAGGAGCAGGAATACTTTTTAAGGACATGTCATTTGAAAGATTGCCTTCAGGATTGGTGGATGATGGAAACGCTGTAAAACTGGAGTATGCTGTGTTATCAAGAATGGACTCACTAACCATATCAAGCCGAAAAGAGTCATTCTTGTTTGCCATGTCAGGGAACTTGCTAGCTTTGCCGCTTTGGCTGGACGTTTGATTCATTAAGCTTTCCCAGACAAGTGTAGCTTTTTTACCCGTCAAGTCATTTTGTTTACTAGTTAAAATATATGTCTTCCTTTTGTCTAGCTCAGAAAAGAGACTGGCCGATGCTTTCTTATCTGAATATCTGAGGACAGGTTTTTTGAGTTCATGAAGATCTTCATGGTCAGAGATGGGATTAAACGGTTCTCTTTCAGAATCTGATTTTTGCATTTCTGACGGGTTTTTAATCTTGTGAGTGTCATCTTTAGGAGCAGAAGAATCCGCGTAAGGTTGTGGCTCCACAAGTGTGTCACTCCTTTCTATTACGACTGATGAGTTCAATGTAACAGAGACCAGTGGGTTTGGCTCAGGAATCAGAAACGTTTCTCTATATTTAAGTCCACGAACTTTAGATAGTAGATCGGTTATGGATGGATGATTGTTTGGTGCATTTACAACACAGGTCTCACTTGATAATTTCGGCTCTAGATTTTTAACATTAATACCAGGCATAGTATTTGTTTCCTTGCCACTGTCTATTTGTTCAGTAGAACTAGTCACATTTTCTTCTGTTTTTTGTTCTTGATTCTTCGATTTCTTATACATCTTCCTTTTCTTTTTGCTGGAACTTTCTGATTTTGAGGCCTCTTTAATATTTTTTGATTTTGTCTTCTTGGGTGCCAAATCAGCAATGTCAGCCGATTCTGTGCAATAATCTTTTTTTAGAGTGCATGTCAGTTCAGTCTTTTTACAATCTAATACCTGGTTATCTGGAAATACTTGTGTTTCGCTTTTCAGAACATAATGGACTAAAGAGCAATCGGACCTTACAGGGTCAGCAGCTAGAGATTCAAGTCTTTCCTCATCAGGCCTCGATAAAACATATGTTCTACGATCATAATGTCCGTCACTTGCCAAATTCTCAGTGGACATGGCAGTAATCCCCTTCTCGTTGCTGCTGCTGGGCAAATCGTTGACTTCTTGGTTAACAAAACACCAACTTTTCTTTGTTTTTTCACAAACTGCCTTTGCTCTTTTCAACGTGCCAGCCTGTTTCACAGGTAAGCAGGATTTCTTTTTGCAAACGTGTGTCTTGTTTTTAGGTAACACTGCAATTACTGAAGCACTTGTAGTTTCCATATCGGCTTCATATACAGTTTTCTCTTGCCCCAGATCTGAAATCAGAGGATCGCTTTCCTCACTTAGTACAGACTCCAGTTGATTTGTACTTTGCATTGGTTGTTCTTTACATAAATATTGGCTGAGGAATTTCTCCACATCAGTTTTCACATGTGAGTCCAACTTATCAGACAGTAAAGAGCACTGAGAGGTGGTTGATCGTCGTCCCTTCTGTAATACAGACCTCTCTGCTCCACCAAAGTTTGTATCCCTCAATTCTGGAAGAATGGTGAAATCTGTATTTATCTCCCACTGTGTGCTAGGACAACCATCTCTGCATGTGCCCGAAGAGCCCCGCGGCGGACTACTTTCATTTTTAGACAACCTGCGAGAATAAGATACCGTAGACCTTTTCTTCCTTCTTGTGACAAATCTACCACTTTGGGCATTTCTGTTGCTAGGGGAAAAGACTTCATCCAATGGCAATATGGGGTCACTGACATTCATGTTGGGTAGAGATTCCCGGCTTCTGTCCTTGCTGTATAACGAAAGGGATTCTGAAAATAAACAAACAAAACTTATGATCTGAGCGGCATCCCACGTGTCTCAAAAGGGACCTCACCAGCATTGTGCTTTATGAAGGGAAATTAGCAACACCCCTTAGGGTGAATTCATAACACCACGTTCCTTCAATGAGTATTTGATGTTGCAGAATTTTTGAACTCATTAGC
This sequence comes from Dendrobates tinctorius, assembly GCF_039654945.1. Lineage (NCBI taxonomy): Eukaryota > Metazoa > Chordata > Amphibia > Anura > Dendrobatidae > Dendrobates > Dendrobates tinctorius. The sequence continues at coordinate 23,862,636 of NW_027361921.1, forward strand.
CAAATTAGGTTACCTGCTTGTTTTAAATGGAATCTGTCACCCTGTTCTTCGCCTATCAGCTGCAGCCACCGCCATCAGGGGCTTATCTATAGCATTCTGTAATGCTGTAGATAAGCCCCTGATGTAACCTGAAAGAAGAAAAAGGAGTTAAATTATACTCACCCAGGGGCGTTCCGGGTCCGGTTCTGAGGGAGTCGCTGTCCGGCGCCTCCCATCTTGCAGCGATGACGTCCTCTTCATTCCTGCTTGTTGCGGCTCCAGCGCACTGCTCTGCCTTGTTGAGGGCAGAGCAGAGTACTGGACTTCTTCCGGCGCCTGCGCACTGCAGTAATCTGCTCTGCCCTCAACAGGGCAGAGCAGTGCGCCTGCACTGTGACAAGCAGGAGTATAATCTAACTCCTTTTTGTTCTCTTTCAGGTTACATCGGGGGCTTATCTACAGCATTACAGAATGCTGTGGATAAGCCCCTAATGGCGGTGGCCGCAGGTGATAGGCGAAAAATAGGTGACAGATTCCCTTTAACACTTTTTTTTTTTTTAAACACATATGCATTCTTATCGCATTTAATGCTGATTTTTGTCTCTTGAGTGTCATGTCTGATACAGTCATGTGCATATGACATGCGTTTTTAGTGCATCTCCGCACGCAAACCGCACTTGTGTTTACCTGTGGATTTTTCCGCATGTATTGCAATTCTATGGGAAGCATTCGCACATACAAAAACTCAACGTAACAAGTAAAATTGACACATTGCAAATTTCAAAAACCCAGTTGCACAACTTATCTAGAAAGCAAACAAAAAAAGTGGGTTGGATTTTTCAAGAAATCACATCTCCTTTGCTGGAAGTTTAGGATGCAACTTTTTTTTTCCTGACAAAACAAAAATTCATAGTTTGAACTTAATTTGTGGGTCCTCACTTTACACTCTTCACAAATGCTCTGCAAAATCCAATATGTTACTGTGGATTTTTATGCCAATTCGCAAAGGAAAAGCAGATTTACACCTTTATTTTCTCTGCAAACCAGCATCAAAATTAAAATGAAACATCTCAATCCCAGAGGTAAATTGTCAGGGGAATAAGAAATCAAATTAAGTTCGTGTGACCAAACCTTAGAGTGTTTTGCTTTCCTCTGGCACAAAACTTAAGCTCTGAAAGTTACTATGCTTACTGAAAATTTATTTTATTATTATTTATTATATGTGTGGGTGTCCTACCTGCAAGGTATCAGATCTCCATGTCTGCAATGTCTCTTAGTGACCGATGAACAAATTAGTAACCTTACATAGCCCTATTACCTTTCCAATTAGGTAACTCAGAGCACTTCAAAAGAAGGATGGATTGCGGAAAATGTCACCTGAAGTTCATTAACTCAATTACTAGCCACAAGTTTGGAGCTCACTTAGGTTTTCATAGAAATTACTTGTATGCCATTTTAAAGAAGTTGTAGGGAAATTTGTATGCTCTCCCCATGTTTGGTGGGTTTCCTCCGGGTTCTCTGGTTTCCTCGCACATTCCAAACACATACTGATAGGGAGTGTACATTCAGAGCCCCAATGGGGACAGTGCCAATGTCTGTAAACCGCTGTGGAGTTACTGGTGCTGTATCAGTGAGTAAAATAAATAAATATGAGCTGTCCAGCCTGCGCTTTTGGCGAGACGATCTTGTGACCAAATATGTAAAAAAAAAATTAGTTAATCCATACTAGAAAATAAATATATATCTTTTCTAAGATGGCCACAAGATAGTCTCACCAGAAGCACAGCCTAAGATTAAAAATCAGATTGGATTCAGCACCAAATGTTATTCTGTGTGTTCATCTGCGTTTTTTTCCAGCTCGGACTGGATCACGATCGGACTGGAAAAAACTTGCAGCATGCTGCAATTGTAATCGGAAATCGTATTGCATCCCTCAATAGAGATCAATGGGTGCGAGAAGATTTAAAAAAAAAAAAAAAAATCACAGCACTCAAGTGCTGTCTGATTTTTACACACCGTTCTCCTTGGAAAAGCTGGCAATTCATCTGCTGCATACAGTAAAATCAGAGTGACAGGTTAGAATAGATATATACAGTGGGGAAAAAAGTATTTAGTCAGCAACCAATTGTGCAAGTTCTCCCACTTAAATAAAAAAAAAAAAAAAAAAAAAAAAAAAAAAAGAGGAGAGAGACCTGTAATTGACATCATAGGTAGACCACAACTATGAGCGTCAAAATGAGAAAACAAATCCAAAAAAAAAATCACTTTGTCTGATTTGGCAAGATTTACTTTGCAAATTATGGTGGAAAATAAGTATTTGGTCACCTAAAAACATGCAAGATTTCTGGCTCTCACAGACCTGTAACTTCTTTAAGGCTGGAGTCACACTAACCTGCGCAAAATACGCTCCGTATTTTACATGCGTAATACGGATCAATGACCACAAAATAGTGGTCCGTAGGTCATCCGTAAGCAAGGTGAGGTCGCGTATTTTGCGCATGTGTGTCTCCGTATGCAATCCGTATGGCGAGATTTTCTTGCAGCCTTGCAAAATGGACATTTAACGGTTTTGAGGCCTGCAAACTATTTAAATCATTAGCCTGCACCCTATTTAGACACTCAGAAATAGGTGGCTGCCTACATTCTGTACATTTCTCAGCTTGCTTTCACGAGGTGTGTTGGTGTTCTTTGTGCAGCATGGCAGAGGGTCTGACATTCAATACAACCGAGCAGGTTCTCTTTACCTGGCTTTTGTCACGGCTCTTTGGCCAACCATATCCTGTGAAAGTGGATCCGCGGAGGAGGAGACGCATGTGGGTACATCCACTTTTGAGGCAACGACTCACAAGAGGGCATTTTCACCGCCTCTATTTGTCTCTGCGGGAGCATCCGGAAAAATTTTACCAGTACTGTCGAATGAGCATTTCCACATTTGATCGCCTCGTGGAGACAGTGCGCCCTGGGATCACATTTCAGGACACTAGGATGCGCCAAGCCATATCTGCAGAGGAGCGACTTCTACTCACAATACGGTATGTACTCCACAACCACATTCTCTATGTTCATAATGTGTGTGTTAATTTGTTTTTTGGCCTTCTTGGACAATGTTTAATACCCTCATCTTACTCAAAATATGTTTCACCTGACACAGCACAATGTTACATCTAATATGTACTGCATATCACTTAGTCATTGTGCCACCAAATATGTGTGTGTTGTTCTCTCTCAATTCCTACCAAGTTTGGTCGGCATGTAACTGATTTTTTTTTACTTTAGCCATTCTAACCTGGACTATTTCTGTTGTTCTACAGCTTCCTGTCCACTGGCCTGTCTTATGCCGCCCTCCACCATGAGTTTCTCATTGGAAAGTCCACCAATTCAGGCATAGTGAGGTCAACATGTGCACAAATCTGGACAAGACTCCATCAGGTGGTCCTACCCGAGCCCAGGATGGAAGACTGGTTAAGGATTTCAAGGGACTTTGAGGAGGACTGCCAGTTTCCAAATAGTATTGGGGCCCTGGATGGCAAACATATCAGGGTGCGTAAGCCGCCGAACTCAGGGTCCCAATTCTTCAATTATAAGCAATACTTTTCTGTTGTATTGTTGGCTCTGGTAGACCCTCAATACAAGTTTATAATTGTGGACATTGGGGCCTATGGAAGGACGGGAGACTCTAGAGTCTTCAATACTTCCATAATGGGTCGGCGGCTACGCACCAACCAGTTTGAACTACCACCACCACGCCAGCTACCAGGCTCCCCCGAACAATCAGTCCCTTATGTCCTTGTGGCAGATTAGGCCTTTCAGTTATCACGTAATGTCATGAGGCCATATCCCCGGCGCAACCTTGACCACAGGCGCAGAATTTTGAACTTGCGCCTATCACGTGCTAGGCGACTGGTGGAGTGTTCCTTTGGGATTCTTTGTGCCAAATGGGTACTCCAGTCTGCCATTCAGTTGAGTGAGCAAAATGTGAATGAAGTTGTGAAAGCCTGTGTTGTTCTGCATAACTTCACCAGGATACATGATTGCTCCTCCTCTGATGGTGTTGTGCGTAGGCCGGACAATGTGCGCAGGGTGAGACCACCTATCATCCCTCAACGTAGACCGCTCTCTGGCCTCAAAGTGCGTGATATATTCACTAATTACTTTATCTCACCTGAGGGGGCTACTTCTTGGCAAGAGAATGCTGTGTCTATGTTCTAATTATTTTTGGTTCAAAGTGTGTCTAAATATATATTACTCAAGCCTTGTTATGATTCTATGAGTGTTTCTTTGCATTGGTTGGTGTCTGTTAGTATGTTGTGAGGGATAGTGAGAAATCACACAGAGACGTTAACTAGAGTAGACAAATTTTTAGTTTTGCCTTTTTGTTTTTTGGGTTTTGCTTAAAGGCAAACATAACTTTGCCATCACACAAATTTGGCAATGGCCAAAATGACCCTTTGGGCCTTCGTTAACTTGATGTAACATTAACATAACAGAAAATAACTGCAACAAACATTATGCAATAACAACATTGCTGCATGCCTACATTAACCTGGATTAGGCAACAAAGGGTGAGCTCCATCACCAAAATAAAGTCAATAAGATAACACTCACATTTCCTCATAATGTTTTCCAAACATAGAAAGATTCCACCATGACAGGCAAGGCTACCTCACATCTTTCACACAGATATTACCTGTCTGTAGAACAGACAATATTTAAGCATGCTATACTGGAAAGGAAGAAAATACAAAACTCACTTGTTAAGACATAGAGAGAGCGTGATATTGTGAATGCTGTTCGCCTCAAATTGGTTTACTAGAGAATGCTAATAACAAAGTTGACTACTTAACTAAAGGCAAGCACACCTTTCCTATGCATTAACAAGTGATTAGTGTATTTTCATCCTTTCAGGTAACAGTATAGCGCATTTAAATATTCTCTTTTATACACACATGTAATATCTGTGTGAAAGGCGTGAGGTAGCGTTGCCTGTCATGATGGATTGTTTCATATGTTTGGAAAACATTGTTTACAAATGTGAGTGTTAAATTATGTTCTAAATGTTGGTGATGGAGAACACCTGTTTTTTTCTCTAGATTAGAAGCACCAGTTACATGTCACTGGACATCTCCAAAGTTTGGATTCATAAATCCTCATATGTAGGGGAAGGGGAACGGGGAGGAACAGCCTGGGGGTGCTGCTGGACATTGTGGCCAACATCGCCCTGTGTGGGGCCATACTGTTGCCCATGATGCTGTTGTTGTCCAGCCTCCTGGGCCTGTTGGTGATACTGCCCAGAGTAATAATGATGATGGTGAGGGGCTTCTTGTTGGCTATGGTAGGCCCGTGGATCATACCCAAGATAGCCAGATCGTCCCCAACCAGGTTGGGACCAGCCTCCAACACTGGGTGGGTACAAGTGGCCATATTGGTGGGGTTGGCTTGCTGAAGACATTTGGGGCTGCGGAATAGAAGGATGGGTAGGGGGAGGAAGGGGTTGAGGTGTTGGCCCACGTATTCGGGGCTGTTCAGACCCTGCTTGAGCAAGCATCTGTGTGGATGGTCTCATGCGCATTAAATTTCTTGGTGAGAGCTGCCACCTCTCCAGAAATTCAAACACCTCATATGGGGTATTGGGGGGGGTGCTTGCATCAAGCAGGATCTGAATACACCCCCTAATACGGAGCCTGACCTCACGGGTAAGGGCACGGAGATAAAGGGTGAGGCTACGTGCATAGGCCTCCTCACCATCATCTGTAGTGACTCTGGACAGGTAATTCAGCACCCCAGTGTCCACATTGGTCCTGCTCTCTTGAATGGCGACCTGGCGCCTTCTTCTTATTCGCCGTGTTGCTAGAGCAGCCTGTGGGGAGGGCCTGATCTGGGCAGTTGGGCTGCTGCTCAAGTTGCCCATCTCTTCCAGGATGGGTGAGGTTGCAGCTGCAGACCGTCCTGGTGGTGTGTTTTGTCGGGCAGCCATTGTGTGCTCTTGTGATGCCTCCTCTTCAGACATCCTTCTTGTAGGGGGAGAAGATGGGCCAGCCACCTCATCCCCTACAGGATCAATAACGGGCTCTGCCTCTGAGGCCGTTCCTCGATCCGTAAGGTTGGATTGAGTTCTGTTATGAAATAGAACAGAGGCAAAAATACATCAATATTTTTGTCCCTGTAAAGTATTTGTGTAATGTTTTTGTGTCATGTGGTGTGAGGTATGTACTTACGGTCTCAGAGCCAGAATTGGGGCGAGGAAGTTCAGCCGGTCATAATATATATATTTCCGCTTTACATGGCCAGCATCCCCACTCCTGGACCGCTGCTGGCGTTCCCGGCGGTATTGGTCCCGGATGCTTCTCCACCGTTTCATCACATCTTCCACTGCAATGTGACAGGAAAGATTGTCAAAATCACATATTTGAGTGGTCACATTTTCAAACAGTAGTCTAGGCATGGGGCCTTATGGGGTGTGCGTTCTACCCATGGTGGCATATGTAATTGGGCCGATACCCAGGGTCTCATTAGCTCCCCTGAAAATAATTTTTGTGGCTAGGAGGATGAGGAGCTTGTGGCCTAACCCCTAATTATGGCTGTGTGAAGCCACGTGTCACATCCTAATGTAACGGCCTCATGAGGCTAAAATTACATGCCCAGGAAGGGGGGGGGGCTGATTGTAGAGTCATTTTATAGCGCGCGCTAACGTTAATTATATTTTTATGGTTGCACTTACGAATTTTCTGCTGCTCCTCACGTGGTCTGTCACCGAAGTCATGGTACATCTGGCGACAGATGCGCCTTCATGACGCCTCCTTTCGTGTGCGGTTCGCATAGTTTGCGTCGCGTGGGTCCCATATTTCTGGACGCTCCTGCACCAGCACAATTAGCATCTCCACATTTATGTAAGTGGACGCCATGCTGTTGCTGTACTCCGTGGAGGCGTACTTCCTGGATGTCTGGAGCGCTTTTTGAGCTCATTTGCATGTCTACGCTTCCTGATGATGGATTGGCCCATTTCCTGTCACCAGCCAAAAGACCTGCGTATTGCTCGCAGGTCACACGTGTGGTCAGTGTGTAATCCGTATTTTTTGCGCACCCATTGACTTGCATTGGCGTGCTACGGGCGTAGTACGCTGACAATCGCAGCATGCTGCGAGTGGCACGGAGCGTAGGATACGGAGGAGAAATATACGCCTGGTGCGAGTGACCCCATAGAGAATCATTGGTCCGTGTCTAATGCGTGCTTTTTGCACCCCTCACGCACCCGTATTCCTCGCCAGTGTGACTCCGGCCTAAGAGGCTCCTCTGTCCTCCACTCATTACCTGTAGTAATGGCACCTGTTTGAACTTGTTATCAGTATAAAAGACACCTGCCCACAACCTCAGTCACACTCCAAACTCCACTATGGTGAAGACCAAAGAGCTGTCGAAGGACACCAGAAACAAAATTGTAGCCCTGCACCAGGCTAGGAAGACTGAATCTGCAATAAGCAGAAGCGTGGTGTGATGAAATCAACTGTGGGGGCAATAATAATAAAATGGAACACATACAAGACCACTGATAATCTCCCTCGATCTGGGGTTCCATGCAAGATCTCACCCCGTTGGGTCAAAATGTTCACAAGACCGGTGAGCAAAAATACCAGAACCACATGGGGGACCTAGCGAATGACCTGCATAGAGCTGGGACCACCGTTACAAAGGCTACCATCTGTAACACTACGCAGCCAGGGACTCAGATCCTGCAGTGCCAGACGTGTCCCCCTGCTTAAGTCAGTACATGTCTGGGCCACTCTGAAGTTTGCTAGAGATCATTTGGATTATCCAGAAGACTATTGGGAGAATGTCATATGGTCTGATGAAACCAAAGTAGAACTGTTTGGTAGAAACAAACTCGTAGTGTTTAGAGGAGACAGAATGCATCAAGGAACACCATACCTACTGTGAAGCATGGGGGGGTGGCAACATCATGCTTTGAAGCTGATCCCATGCAAAGGTACCAGGACGACTGATCCGTGTACATGAAAGAATGAATGGGACCATGTACCGTGAAATGTTGAGTGCATACCTCCTTTCATTAGCAGAGCATTGAAGATGAAACGTGGATAATTCTTTCAGCATGATGATCCCAAGCACACTGCCAGGGCAATGAAGGAGTGGCTTCGTGAGAAGCATATGAAGGTCCTGGAGTGGCCTACCAGTCTTCACATCTCAACCCCATAGAAAACCTTTAGAGGGATTTGAAAATCCGTGTTGCCCAGAGACAGGCCCAAAACATCACTGTTCTAGAGGAGATCTGCATGGAGGAATGAGCCACCATACCACCAACAGTGTATGCCAACCTTGTAAAGACTTACAGAAAACGTTTGACCTCTGTCATTGTCAACAAAGGCTATATAACAAAATATTGAGTTGAACTTTTCTTAGTGACCAAATACTTATTTTCCACCAGAATTTGAAACATCAGACAAGGTGATATTCTTGATTTGTTTTCTCATTTTATCGCTCATAGTTGTGGTCTACCTCTGATGTCAATTACAGGCATCTCATTTTTAAGTGGGAGAACTTGCAAAATTGGTGGCTGACTAAATACTTTTTTTCCTCACTGTACATATAGAATACTTTGATATATCAATGTCAGTGACACACATATTACATAGATAGAAGAAAAGCCGGCAATTCATCTGCAGTGTACTGTAAAATCACTGCAGGAATCGACAGGATAGAAGAGATGGATTACATACAGTAAATACAAATAAAATAGATATATAACCGTCAGTGACATACAGTTGGTACAGAATGTGTGCAGCTTACTGTACATGTATTTAATTAAAATTAATTCAGTGGGGTTGGTTAGAAGCTCCTCTTCATTACTAACCTCAGGGCTTGATGTCACCTGACAATACAAAGGTGACAACACCCCCACCATCATCCCACTTGCCACCGCTACAGGGTAAAATCGGGAAGAACGAGGCTAAGTGCCAGAATTGGATATCTTAGCCAAAATATCGACCAATACCTCACATTTATATGCATTTTGTGCACTTTATTTTGCAGGGTGCAGCCAAGCCCAGCATGTTGGGTCTTGTATACAGGGGTGATCACATGGGATGCATTTAGAGAGTGCTGGCTAGCCCGCCTAATTGAATAGTATGGGCGTGACTAATAGGCTGTGAACCAGACAATATGCATTACCTGCATAAGAAAACCGGCCTATACAGGCCTCTATTGTGCAAACATATACTAAGGAGTCATCCCCTCCATGAATTGGTAGGCTGTGAGTAGCTGTCTAGTTAAAAGTTCGCACCTGTGTTGCCAACATCTTTGCTATATGGCCTGGCTGTATCCTGTAGTGCATTTGTTCAGAGACCTGGGTAAGTAGGCAGTGCTGCCCCTTTTTCAACTGTTTTTTTTTTTTTAATTTTTGGGGGATTTTCAGTCCTCCGGTGACTTTTCATCTTAGAGATGCACCTTTTCTGGGGTGGCTGAGAGCTGATGTTTTTAGCCGGGGGGGGGGCGGTATCCATGGCCCCTTACTAGGCTATTAATATCAGCCTGCGGCTGTTTGCATAGCCTTTGCTGGTTATTAATTATAAGGAGACCCCAATGTCTTTTTTTTTTTGGGGGGGGGGGGGTTTAGTCCCCCATTTTAATAACCAGGAAAGGCTAATCATTCAGCGGTGAGCTGATATTAATAGCCTGGGAAGCTCCAGGCTATATACACACATACACGCACATACACATATACATACACACATATACTTTACACACACAGTGCCTTGCGAAAGTATTCGGATCCCTGGAACTTTTCAACCTTTTCCAAAAATTTACATTTAGTATCTTTATGTTTGAAGCATGATATGTGGGAAAAGGTTGAAAAGTTCCAGGGAGCCGAATACTTTCGCAAGGCACTGTATATTCATTTATTATTAATGTAAAAAAGGTAGGCAGCACTCCAAATTAAATGTGAAAAAAGTGGATACTTTACTGATCCTCAGCCACCTGAGGATCAGTAAAGTATCCACTTTTTTTTCCCACATTTAATTTGGAGTGCTACCTATTTTTTTTACTTTTATTAACTTGGCTGTTTGGACATTGCTGAATAGGTTCTGCACCAACTGTATAATTTTGGCAGTGCTTCATATATATATATATATATATATATATATATATATATTTTTTTTTTATTTTTATATTTTAATATTTTATATTAATTGTTTTCAGATTTGGGGATCCTCTGCAATTCTTCCTTGCAGAGCCTCTCTAGTTCCGTCAGGTTGGATGGTGAACAGCCATTTTCAGGTCTCTCCAGAGACGCTCAATTGAGTTTAGGTCAATACTCTGGCTGGGCCAGTCAAGCATGGTCACAGAGTTGTTCTGAAGCTACTTTGTTATTTTAGCTGTGTGGTTAGGGTCATTGTCTTGTTGGAAGGTGAGAACTTTCGGCCAAGTCTGAAGTTCTACCTTCATCTCATCAGACCAGAGAATCTTATTTCTCATAGTCTGTTAGTCCTTCATGTGTTTTTTTAGCAAACTCTATGCGGGCTTTCACATGTCTCGCATGGAGGAGAGGCTTCCATCGGGCCACTCTGCCACAAAGGTGGAGGACTGCAGTGATAGTTGACTTTGTGTAAATTGATCCCATCTCCCTACTGCATCTGTGGAGCTCAGTCACAGTGATCTTGGGGCCCTTCTTTATCTCTCTCACCAAGCCTCTTCTCCCACGGTTGCTCAGTTTGTCTGGATGGCCAGGGCTAGGAATACTTCTGGTGGTGCCAAACTTCTTCCATTTAAGGACTATTGAGGCCACTGTGCTCTTAGGAACCTTGAGTACTGCAGAAATTCTTTTGTAACCTTGGCCAGATCTGTGCCTTTCCACAATTCTGTTTCTGAGCTCCTTGGCCAAGTTCCTTTGACCTCATGATTCTCATTTGGTCTGACATGCACTGTGAGCTGTGATGTCTTATATAGACAAGTGTCTGCCTTTACAAATCAAGTCCTATCAGTTTAAATAAACACAGCTGGACTCCAATGAAGTAGAACCATATCAAGGAGGATCACAAGGAAATAAACAGCATGTGTATAAATGAGTGTTTGAGCAAAGGGTCTGAATACTTATGACCATATGATATTTCAGTTGTTATTTCTTAATAAATTTGAAAAAATTTCTACATTTTTTTTTTCAGTCAAGATGGGGTGCAGAGTGTACATTAACTCCTTTAACGTGCAAACCACCCGTGGGGGGTAATGACCGGGCCAATTTTAAGGGTATGTGCACATGCTGCGTAATGCTCTGCGGACTTGGCCGCGCGGATTTTGTAAAATCCGCAGGTAAAAAGACCTGCGGTTTTTCATCTCCCCAATGGAGCAGATGGCAAACCGCAGCGGAATCCGCAGATAGAATTGACATGTCAATTCTTTCTGCGGTTTTGAAACCGCAGCAAATCCACGCTGAAAATTCCGCAGCGTCTGCACAGCGGGTTTTTTTTTCCATAGGGTATAAAAGATACTGTACAACGCAGCAGAAACTGCTGCGGATCCGCAGCGGCGAAATCCGCTGCGGATCCGCAGCGTGTGTACACACCCTTACAATTCTGACCACTGTCCCTTTATAAGGTAATAACTTGAACACTTCCATGGATCCTGGTGATTCTGACATTGTTTTCATGTGACAAATTGTACTTCATGTTAGTGATAAAATTTCAATCATATAACTTGCATTTGTGAAAAAAAAGTACATTTTGCAAAAATTTCGCAATTTTCCAACTTTGAATTTTCATGCCCTTAAATCACAGAGATATGGCACACAAACTTAATAAATAACATTTCCCACATGTCTACTTTACATCAGCACAATTTTGGAACCAAATTTTTTTTTTTTAAGGAAGTATAAGGGTTAAAATTTGACCAGTGATTTCTCATTTTTGCAACACCATTTTATTTTTACGGACCACATCACATTTTAAGTCAGTTTGAGGGGTCTATATGATAGAAAATACCCAAAAGTGACACCATTCTAAAAACTGCACCCCTCAAGGTGCTCAAAACCACATTCAAGAAGTTTATTAACCCTTCAGGTGCCTCACAGGAAGTTTTTGAATGTAAAAAAAAAAAAAAAAAGTACATTTAACTTTTTTTTCCCACAAAAAAACTACTTCAGGTCCAATTTATTTTATTTTACAAAGGGTAACAGGAGAAATTGGATTGCAAAAGTTATTGTGCTATTTGTCCCGAGTACGCTGATACTTTTTTTTTTACTTTATTTTATTGCCCCAGGGGGGATATCACGGTCTAGTGTCAGATCGCTGATCTGACAGTTTGCACAGCACTCTGTCAGTCAGATCAGCAATCTGACAGGCGCTGCAGCAGGCTCTCTCAGCGCCTGCTCTCAGCAGGCACTGAGAAAGCCGCCTCCCTGCAGGCCCCCACGGCCATCTTGGATCCAGGGACCTGCAGAGAAGGGGACCCTCGGAGCAGAGCAGCACATCGCACTGCTTAGGGGGTCTCAGGGAAGCATGCAGGGAGCCCCCTCCCTGCCCAATACTTTCCTGATCCCCGATACACTGCGATCATGTTTGATCGCAGTGTGCCAGGGGTTAATGTTCATACACACACAGCTCTGGCAAAAATTAAGAGACCACTGCACAGTTTTATAAAAAGCAACTTCTCTACATGTCTGACAGCCATTCCATTTCAGAGTCCGTTGAATTCCAACCAGACGACACCTCATTCTACTTAATGTGCTTCAGGTGATCACCTGAACCAAATCTTATTTAACGAAGTATTAAAAAAAACCCTGCTGTGGTGTTCACAATCCACTTGCAATAGGACAAGCTGGATGGCAAAACAAATGCTAGTCGTATCCAAAAAGTAATAGTAATGAAAAAATAACTTTTAACCATACCAAAGGAGTTGAAAAGAAAAAAGACTTGAGTGAGCGAAAAGAAGAGCTCAATTCTGGCTTTACTAGCAGAGGGCTAAAACGACTCTCCACTGACCGGGATGACAGTCATCTTATTCGAATGTCACTCAGCAACCGCAGGATGACATCAAGTGACCTACAAAAGGAATGGAAAATGGCAGCTGGGGAGAAGTGCACTGCAAGTTACAGTTTGTAACAGGCTCCTAGAGGCAGGACTCAAGTCAGGTAAAGCTAGAAAAAAGCCTTTCATCACTGAGAAGCAAAGGAGAGCCAGACTGAAGTTTGTCAAAAACCATAAGGATTGGACCATAGAGGACTGGAGTAAGTGTAATCTTCTCTGAGGAGTCTAATTTTCAGCTTTTACCAACACCACGTCGTCTAATGGTGAGACGGAGACCTGAGAGGCATAAAAGCCACAGTGTCTTGCACCCACTGTGAAATTTGGTGGATCGGTGATTATCTGGGAATGCTTCAGCAAGGCTGGAATTGGGCAGGTTAATCTTTGCGAATTACGTATGAATCAAGCCGCATACAAGGTTATCCTGGAAAAAAGTTGATTCCTTCTGCTCAGGCAATGTTCCGCAACTCTGACGACTGGTTTTTCCAGCAGGACAATGCGCCATGCCACACAGCTAAGTCAATTAATGTGTGGATGAAGGGATGAAGGACCACCACAACAAATCACTGTCATGGTCAGCCCAATTTCCAGACCTGAACTCCATTGAAAACCTCTGAAATGTAATCAAGAGGAAGATGGATGGTCACAAGCCATCAAACAAAGAAGAACTGCTTAAATTTTTGTACCAGGAGTAGCATAAGGTCACCTAAAGGCAGTGTGAAAGACTGGTGGAAAGGATGCCAGGACACATGAAAGCTGTGATTAAAAATCATGGTTATTCCACAAAATACTGATTTCTGTACTCTTCCTGAAATAAAACATTAGTATTGTCTCTAAATGATTATGAACTTGCTTTCTTAGCATTACTTGAGGTTTGCAAGCACTGCATTAGTTTAGAGAATAAAAGAGCAATTTATATTTTACTCAAAAATATACCTATAGAGAAAAATCAGATATTATAAATATATTTTTTTACATACACACATCTATATATAGTTTACATTATATATATATATATATATATATATATATATATATATATATATATATATATATATAAACAACAACAAAGCAAAGTCCAGCAATAACGTGAGCAATCCAGGATGCTGTTAAAAAATTTTTTTTTTTCTTTTTATTCATAAATCCATTAAAATGCAATGGTCCAAGCAGTTCAAAACAGCAATGACGCAGGAAAGTCGTGCAGATAGGACTACGCGTTTCAGCGGTAGAACCCGCCTTCTTCACGGTCCAGAATCTCTATATATATATACACACACACACACACACACACACATACATACATACATACACACACATCCACATTGAGCTTTACATATTAGGCCTGTTTCACACTTCCGTTTTTGACCATCAGTCAAAATTCGCCGTTTTTTTTAAAAAAAAAAAACGGATCCGCCATTTTTTTTGGCGGATCCGTTTTTTCCCTCATTGAGTTGCATTACCGGCGGATCTTGACGGATGGCCATCCGTTGGATCCGTTTATTTGCGGATCCGCCAAATTTTTTGCGCCCGCTGACATGCCTGGATGGACCATGCAACATTTTTTTTGCTGCAAGATCCGCATTTTAGAGTGCGCATGCCCGGAGGAAGGAAGTCAGCCGGAAATTTAACTGAAATCATTTCTGGCGGACGGAAAAAAATTCTCTCTCTTTGCAACGGATCCGCTTTCCGCCATTTTGGCGGATTTTAACTGACACAAAAAACTGAAGTGTGAAACAGGCCTTAGAGAATATATATATATATATTATATATATATATATATATATATATATATATATATATATAAAGCTCAATGTGGTAGTGTATGTACAGTATGTGTGTATGTATGTATGTGTCCGGGATTGGCATCTGCACCGTTGCAGCTACAGCCACAAAATTTTGCACAGTCACACGTCTAGACCCTGAGGCTATGTTGTGAGGCGAAATTTTAACCTCGCGCATTCCATTTCACCAAACAATTTTGCCCCTATCTACATAAGGGGTAAAAAGTGAAAGGAAAAGTGTTGGAGGCAAATTGACAGCTGCCAGATGTGAACAAGGGGGACTTAAAGAATGATAGCGATGGCGCCAAAGAGTATATACTGTACAGTTGCTAAGGTGGGGCCCTGACATGGGATACTCACCACACACGGGGATATGAACACACACAAAATGCGCCACACACCATCACGTGCTTCAACACAAACCACCCTCAGCACACATTTCACCACACATGCACCAACCTCGCCACATAAAAGTCGAAACACAAAAGTCGCCACTTAAAACTCGCCATGCTGCCCCAGAGCTGTTTAAAAGATCAGCAACAGTTTTCTTTGTAGACAGTGGTGGTAACTGAGGCCTAATATTCTTATCATTTCTATGGTGTTATCGTCTATTAGATACACGGCTCAGAACACAGTATCACACAGAATACGATTAGATACACGGCTCAGCAGTCAGTATCACACAGGATAGGATTAGATACACAGCTCAGCAGTCCGTATCACACAGGATAGGATTAGATACACGGCTCAGCACACAGTGTCACACAGGATAGGATTAGATACACGGCTCAGCAGTCAGTATCACACAGGATAGGATTAGATACACGGCTCAGCAGTCAGTATCACACAGGATAGGATTAGATACACGGCTCAGCAGACAGTATCACACAGGATAGGATTAGATACACAGCTCACCAGTCAGTAACACATGATAGGATTAGATATACGGCTGAGTAGTCAGCAACAAATGATAGGATTAGATACACAGCTCAGCAGAAAGTATCACACAGGAGAGGATACTTGGGTAATCGTTTAGTTGATTTGTGTTGCAAATCTGTAGTGTTGAATATATGATGTGAAATGGTTTTATGTGCAATATAATCATTATAATTTGTTATAACTAACCACAGTTGGTTACTAGGCCCAGGCAACGCAGGGCTCTTCAGTTAGTATATTATATATACACCGTATTTTTCGCTTTATAAGGCGCACCTGATTATAAGATGCACCCCCAAATTTGGTGAAAGAGAAAATTTTTTTATGTTAAATGGAGGTGTGCCTTATAATGCCAGTGTCCATCTTTCAAATCATATACCGTATATGTCCCTCATCCTGGTAGTTATATAACCCCCATCCTGGCACATTGCCCCCTTGTGCTGGCACATAGCTCCCCCCATCCTATCCTGAATATGGCCCCCCGGTCACTATATGCCCCCCTGCTGGCACTCACATGGCCCCCCTCTCTCTATATGCCTCCCTGCTGGTACGCACACGGCCCCCCATCCCTATATTCCCCCTGCTGGCACACAATGTCCCTCCGTCCCTATATTCCCCCCTGCTGGCATTCACATGGCCCCCCCATCCCTATGTTCCCCCCTGCTGGCACACATTGTCACTCCGGTCCTATAATCCCCCCTGCTGGCACACATTGTCCCCCCTCCATATATTCCCCCCTGCTGGCACACATTGTCCCCCCCTTCCATATATTCCCCCCTGCTGGCACACATTGTCCCCTCGGTCCTATAATCCCCATGCTGGCACACATTGTGCCAGCAGGGAGGAATATAGGGAGGGGGGCTCCATATATTCCCCCCTGCTGGCATACATTGTCCCCCCCCTCCATATATTCCCCCCTGCTGGCACACATTGCGCCCCCCCCCCCCTCCATATATTCCCCCCTGCTGGCACACATTGCCCCCCCCATCCCTATATTCCCCCCTGCTGGCACACATTGTCCCCCCCATCCCTATATTTCCCCCTGCTGTCACACATGGCCCCCGTCCCAATATTTCCCCCCTGCTGGCAAGCACATGCTAAGATAATAAACAGTTAACTCACCTACTGATGATCGCTCCTGCTCCCAGCTCTCCCGTGGCTTACCTGTGTCTGTGTCGAGTCTGCTGTCATCCTCCTCATGCAGGGCGCACGCAGCTGCTCATTCAGGCAGCTCATTGTTGCTACAGGACCTTCCATGATGTGACCAATAGGAGCTGCTCAGCTACGGTCATGTGACTCGCAATGCACACTGGGAGTCATGTGACCGCAGGTCCTATTGGTCACATCATGCAAAGTCCTGAAGCGATGAGCTGCTTGAATGAGCTGCTGCCGCTCGCCCTGCAGGAGGAGGATGACAGCAGACTCTCAGCACAGGAAAGCCACGGGGGAGCTGAGAGCAGGAGTGATCGGCAGGTGTCTATAGTGACTGGAGGTGAGTGCAGGCACATGTAATATGCACCGCTCCCCTGTCTACCAACTTAGCGCTGTTTCAGCACCAAGGTGTTGGACAGCGGGTGCAGTGAATATTACATGAGGCTAATGAGCGGGAGTACAGGACCTCCCGCTGTCTCTGCAGCCCCCATCCAGCCCCCTGACTCCACGCCAGAGCCCTCCACTCTATAGCACAGCAGCACACAGATTCGCTTTATAAGACGCACGCACACCCCACTTTCCCCCAAAATTTGGGGGAACACAAAAGTGAGTCTTATAAAGCGAAAAATACGGTATATATATATATATATATATATATATATATATATATATATATATATATATATATATATATACATACATACATACACACACGCACAGTACAGACCAAAAGTTTGGACACACCTCATTCAAAGAGTTTTCTTTATTTTCATGACTATGAAAATTGTAGATTCACTCTGAAGGCATCAAAACTATGAATCAACACATGTGGAATTATATAATTAACAAAAAAGTGTGAAACAACTGAAAATATGTCTTATATTCTAGGTTCTTCAAAGTAGCCAGCTTTTGCTTTGATTACGGCTTTGCACACTCTTGATGAGCTTCAAGAGGTAGTCACCGGAAATGGTCTTCCAACAGTCTTGAAGGAGTTTCCAGAGATGCTTAGCACTTTGTTGGCAGTTTTGCCTTCACTCTGCGATCCAGCTCACCCCAAACCATCTCGATTGGGTTCAGGTCTGGACTTTGACTTGGCCATTCTAACACCTGGATATGTTTATTTGTGAACCATTCCATTGTAGATTTTGCTTTATGTTTGGGATCATTGTCTTGTTGGAAGACAAATCTCGGTCCCAGTCTCAGGTCTTTTGCAGACTCCAACAGGTTTTCTACAAGAATGGTCGTGTATTTGGCTCCATCCATCTTCCCATCAATTTTAACCATCTTCCCTGTCCCTGATGAAGAAAAGCAGGCCCAAACCATGATGTTGCCATGATGTTTGACAGTGGGGATGGTATGTTCAGGGTGATGAGCTGCTTTGCCTTTATGCCAAATATATCATTTGGCATTGTTGCCAAAAAGTTCGATTTTGGTTTCATCTGACCAGAGCACCCCTTCTTCTACATGTTTAGTGTGTCTCCCAGGTGGCTTGTTGCAAACTTTAACCCCTGCCTTACCGATGACAGAATAATACGTCATCGGTAAGGATCCCCCGCTTTGAGGTTGGGCTCCGGCGGTGAGCCCACCTCAAAGCCACGACATGTCAGCCGTTATGACATGTCATGTGCCCGTAATAGGTGCGAGCAGAATCGCCGTCCACCCGTGCCTATTAACTAGTTAAATCCCGCTGTCAAAGCTGACAGCGGGCATTTAAATAGGACTTCCGGCTGCCGGGCCGAAAATGAGCTCATCGCCGACCCCCGTCACGTGATCGGGGGTCGGCGTCACGTTGCCTGGACACCCACAGGTCCCATAGAGACCTCTATGGTTGCTCCAGGCAGATGGCTTTGAGCGCCGCCCAGTGGCCGGCGCTCAAAGCACAGCAGTAAATCTGCTACATATGGGCGATCTGCTCATCGCCCCTATGTAGCAATGCCGATCGGGTTGTGCAAGCTTCTAGCCTCCTATGGAGGCTATTGAAGCATGCCAAAAGTAAAAAAAAAAAAAAATAAAAAAACCTAAAAGTTCACATCACCCCCCCTTTCGCCCCAATCAAAATAAAACAATAAAAAACCCCACATACACATATTAGGTATCGCCACGTTCAAAATCGCTCGATTAAAAAAAAAAAAAAAAAAAAAAGCACTAACCCGATCGCTAAACGGCGTAGAGAGAAAAAAATTCAAAACGCCAGAATTACTTTTCTTGGTCACCGCGACATTGCATTAAAATGCAATAACGGGCGATCAAAAGAACGTACCGTATATACTCGTGTATAAGCCCAGATTTTCAGCCCATTTTTTTGGGCTGAAAGTCCCCCTCTTGGCTTAGGCCTGTTTCACACCAGTTTTTTTGTGTCAGTTAAAATCCGTCAAAATGGCGGAGAGCGGATCCATTGCTAACTGATGTGAACGCATGCCACTGGACCGTTTTTTTGACGGATCCGTTGAATGAAGAATTTCAAAGGAACGGAGGGAGGGAGAGAGGGAGAGAGAATTTTTTCGTCCGCCAGAAAGGATTTCAGGATTAAATTTGCGTCTGCTTCCTTCCTCCGGGCATGCGCAATGTGAAATGCGGATCCTGCAGCAAAAAAAAACGTTGCATGGTCCGTCCAGGCATGTCAGCTGACGCAAAAAATTTGGTGGATCCGCAAAAAAACGGATCCAACGGATGGCCATCCGTCAAGATCCGCCAGTAATGCAACTCAATGGGGAAAAAAAACAGTTCTGCCAAAAAAAAATGGCGGATCCGTTTTTTTTAAAAAAAAACGACGGATTTTGACTGATGGTCAAAAACGGAAGTGTGAAAATCGTAGTTACTTACCGATAACGGTATTTCTCTGATCCCATGACGGCACCACGGAGAGAGAGGGATCCGCCCTCAGGGACAGGAAACCTACAGATGAAAAAGCCGGCACCTCTCTCCCACATCAGTTGGTTTACAGAGCATTACATAGAACTCTCAGCTGCAACTCAAATGGTTATAAAATCCAAAATTAATCAAATTTACTCAACTTAAGCTTAAGAGGCACCGTGTGGCTAAAAGCTAACTAACTCACTCTAATGTGCACACCTGTGTGTGTGAAAGGGAGGGGCTGTACGGGTGCCGTCATGGGATCAGAGACATACCGTTATCGGTAAGTAACTACGATTTTCTCTTTCCCCCATGACGGTACCACGGAGAGAATTACAAAGATAGTACATCTAGGGAGGGACCACCGCCTCCAGAACCCTTTTCCCAAAGGTGAGATCTGAAGAGGTCAAGACTAGACGGTAATGTTTGAAAAATGTAGAGGGGGAAGACCAAGTGGCAGCTCTACATATCTGATCTATTGAAGCGCCGGCTTTCTCTGCCCAGGATGATGCCACTGCCCTGGTTGAGTGGGCCCTCACGTCCTCTGGTATGGCCGCCCCGTAAGAGGAGTAGGATAGGGTGATGGCTTCTCTTATCCACCTCGCCAGTGTGGCCTTCGATGCTTTCTGACCCTTCCGAGGACCCTGAAAACAGACAAACAGAGCCCTATCCTTCCTAAACTCCCTCGTGGTTTTTAAATATTGGACCAGGCATCTTTTTACGTCTATAGTGTGCAACGCCTCTTCCGTTTTGTTTTTGGGATTGGGGCAGAAAGAGGGTAGGGAGATTTCCTGGGTCCTATGAAATTGTGAAGACACCTTGGGGAGATATGCTGGGTTGGTTTTAAGAATTACCCTATCCTCCAGAATTTGCATGAAGGGTGCGTGGGCAGACAGAGCTTGTCTGTCACTAATGCGGCGGGCCGAAGTTAAGGTTACTAGGAGGGAAGTCTTAAGCGACAATATTTTTAAAGGAGCCTTGTCTAGGGGTTCGAAGGGAGATTTGGTTAGTGCGTTTAGCACCAGGTTTAGATCCCAGGGTGGGGTGGTGTGTAGAGGGATCGGCCTAGACCTACTTGAGGCTCTAATGAATCTCCTAACCCATCTATTTTTGGCTTGGTCATGGTTACACAAAGCCCCCAAGGCTGCCACTTGTACTTTTAAGGTGCTAGTAGCTAACCCCTTTTCCAACCCCTTTTGTAGGAATTCCAAAATCTTAACTACAGGGATTTCGTCCGTTGGGCAAGAGCCTGACACTGATATGAACTTCTTCCACACTATGCCATACGCTTTAGTAGTTACTGGCTTTCTACTTTTTAGTAGTGTGGATACCAAGTTTGACGAGAAGCCCTTGTTACTTAGGAGCTCCCTCTCAAAAGCCAAGCTGTCATGTGTAGGTTTTTTATGTGGGGGTGATACACTGGTCCCTAGGATAGCAGGTCTGGAGTTTCTGGTAGAACCCAGGGATCGGTTACGGACATTCTTCTCAGCCAGGAGAACCATATTCTCCGTGGCCAGAAGGGCGCTATTACCACTACCGTTGCCTTGTCTTCCCGTATTTTCCTCAGTACTAAGGGAATGAGAGATATTGGGGGGGAAGGCATAGGCCAGATGATAATCCCAGGGTATCGTGAAAGCGTCTAGCGCTACTGGGCCCCCCCGGGGATCGATCGAGCAGAAGGTTTAAAGCTTCCTGTTCTGACTGTTCGCAAATAAGTCTATTTGTAGCCGGCCCCAGAGTTTCACGATCTGATTGAAGATTAACTGGCTTAGCTCCCACTCCCCCTGTTTTAGACGTGTGCTGCTTAAAAAGTCCGCCGTTTGATTTTCTGCACCTTTTATGTGAAGGGCTGTCAGGGATTGCAGATTGTGCTCTGCCAGGTGGAAGATGGATTTTGTTACCTCCATCAGTGGTCGAGATCTGGTGCCCCCCTGGTGGCTTAGGTATGCCACCACTACCTGGTTGTCTGAGAAGACCCTTGTGTGATGGGAACGAACGGAGTCTAGAAAATGAATGAGAGCTAGTTTTACTGCCAGCAGCTCCCTCATATTTGAGGAAGCGGACTTTCTTCCCTGGTACCAGGCCCCTTGTGCCACTTGGTTGTCTAGATGTGCACCCCACCCCCAGGGGCTTGCGTCTGTGGTTAGGATCTTTGTTGTCGGCAATGCCCAAGGAACCCCCTTGACTAGGTTGGCTGGATTTGTCCACCATTTCAAGGAATGTTTTGTCTCTGGTGAGATGTTTAGCTGCATGTCTAAATTCCCGTGCAAGGAAGTGTTTGCGTCTAGTATTTCCCATTGTAAGACCCGAGTATGGCTCTGAGCCCACTCAACTGCTGGCAGTCATGGATCCTAACAGTGACATCGCCTTCCTTAGGGTAGTGTTTGGGGAGGTTATCATTTGGGACGTCATTTGTGTCATTTTTTGAACCTTCGTCTGCGGCAGGTAACATTTCTGTTCGATTGAATTTAGTGTTATCCCCAAATACTCCTGTACCTGACCTGGTATGAGTTTGGATTTGGGCAAGTTCAGCATCCACCCTAGGCTCAGTAGGGACCTCATTACTATGTTCAATTGTTCGCAGTGTTGAGAGGTAACCCCTATTATTAAGAGATCGTCCAGGTATGGGACTATCAGAATGTTTTGCTCCCTTATGTGGGCCATTACTTCCGACATTACCTTTGTAAATACCCTTGGAGCAATGGCTAGCCCGAAGGGGAGGGCTCTGAACTGATAATGCTTTAACTCCCCCTGAATCGTCACTGCCACTCTGAGGTATTTCCTGTGGTCTGTGAATAGGCACATGATAATATGCGTCCCTCAAGTCCAACACGGCCATGAAGCAAGCTGGGGGAAGCATTTTTATACAAGATTTTATCGTCTCCATTTTGAAGTGCTGGATCTCTAGAAATTTGTTCAGCCTTTTCAGATTTATGATCACCCTGTATGAACCGTCTGGTTTCTTGCGAAGGAATAGAGGGGAGTAGAAGCCTTTGCCCCTGTCTTGGTAGGGGACTTCCTGTAATACGTTTTTCTCCCTTAGGTTCGCTATTTCTTGTTGTAGAGCCAGCTGCTCTTGTGACGACCTTTGAGGGGTTATTATGAAAGAGTTGTTTGGAAGGGAGATGAATTTTAGTCTCAGGCCTTCCTTTATTATGTCCAGTATCCAAGAACTTGCGGATATCTTCTCCCAGGCCTGGAGAAAGTATGATAATCTTCCCCCGACCCGGGGAATACCTTCATTGTGGTTTCTTGCTGTCGGGATTTCTGTTAAACATAAATCCCTTATTCTTGTTCCTTTTGTCCTCCCAACTTTCTTTGTTCCCTTTTGGGGGTTTCCGCCACATAAACCTCCTGTTGATTTTTTCTTGTCCCCGGCCTTGTCTAAGATGTCGTCCAGTGTTGGGCCAAACAAGAATTCCCCCTCGCACGGGATTGCGCACAATTTGGCTTTTGTCTGCAAATCTCCCGGCCAGCATTTCAGCCATAAGGCACATCTTGCGGCATTTGAAAAGGCCGCTGTCCTGGCTGCGAGTCTGGTTGAGTCTACAGACGCATAAGCCAGAAATGCTGCTGCTCCCTTCATTACAGAAACAGACCCGTGTATCGTTTCTCTTGGGACCTTCTCCTTTGAGAATCTAAATGGTCCAGCCATACCGTAAGGGCCCGTGCTGTACATGTGGCTGCTATGGCTGGCTTTAGCCCTCCTCCTGCTGCTTCCCAAGCGTTTTTTTAAAAAGGTTTCAGCCTTCTTGTCCATTGGGTCCTTCAGGGTGCCCATGTCTTCGAAGGGCAGGGCAAACTTTTTAGAGGCCTTTGCGACCGCTACGTCTAACTTAGGAGCTTTGCTCCAAGAGGAGCAGGCCGGGTCGTCAAAGGGGTATTTCCTCTTTGGTGTTAGGAGGACTTTTTTGTCTGTTTTTTTCCACTCTCGCTTGATGAGGGAGTGGATTTTCTCATTAATCGGGAAAGCCCTCCGTTTCTTTTGCTCTAGCCCTCCGAACATTATATCTTGGGCCGTTCGTCTACCAGCCCCATAGTTGTCCTCACAGCCTTTACTAGGGCGTCCGTCTCCTCCATGGGAAAGCAGCTGCGTCCCCCTTCAGATGATGATGAAGAGGATTGGGAGGATGATGAATCACTTGAGTCGGATAGTTCGTTTTCCAACTCACTGGTGCTCGACTCTGGGGATCTATGCCTGGACCGGCGTTTCTTTTTTGAGGTCCTGGCGCCCTTAAGGGCGTCTTCGACCTGAGTTTTTATTAACGTTCTGAGGTCTAAGGCAAACCCCGGGGATTCTTCCTGTATTGTCTGCTCTATGCAGGCCGCACAGAGCTTTTTCTCCCATTTAGGGGGTAGTTCCTCTGTGGATATAGCACATACCACATGTTTAGATTTGGTAGTGCATTTACGCCCCCGCAAAAGAAAAATTAATAGTCGCAATTTAGCAGATGGCATTCACGGAGATCACTCACCCTCCTGTGGAACGAATGATACCGTCTCAGGCGTAGGGATTATCTCCACTGCTGCATCCACTTCTGGCTGCGCCGCCATGGTGGAGCTTTGGCTGCGCCGCGATCTCGTGTGACCGCTGCTGCTGCGCTGCTGGGAAGAGTCGCGCTGGCGCTGTTCTTGGATTTGCTGAGGTCCCTGCTTCGTGGACCGCCGCCGTGTCTCCTTCTGCAGTTTCCCACTCATGGTGACCGCTTTGTTTTTCCACTTCCCCCCTCTTTTTAAACTTTAGAGGAAATTTTTTTTTTTTTTTTTAACTTAAATTTCCCGCCCCCTTCCCAGGGATCCCTGCGCTTCCGCCGGAAGTACCGCGGCCCGCCGGAAGTCTCGCGCATGCGCACCGCCAGATTACCCAGCAGTGCACCGCGCGTCACCCATTAAAGGAGCCGACATTCAAAGCCTCGATCCAGCCGAGGCAGGGAGCCCCGCTTCCTATTGCCGGTCTGGATCTGTCCCCAGATCCTGCGACGACTCCAGGTATGCGCTGTAGGTTCCCAGTCAGGGACAGGAAACCAACTGATGTGGGAGAGAGGTACCGCCTTTTTCATCTGTAGGTTTCCTGTCCCTGAGGGCGGATCCCTCTCTCTCCGTGGTGCCGTCATGGGGGAAAGAGAAACAGGCCTTATACACGAGTCATACCGGGGGGAGCGGGGGTGTCAGATCATACTCACCCTTCTCTGCAGCTGCCCTGCTTGTTCCACGTTGTCGGCGCTGCTCTCTTCCTGCTTCAGCTGTCAAATGGTACCCGCTCATTAAATATGCGCATATTTAATGAGCGGGTACCACGTGACCGCTGAACCAGGAAGAGAGCAGCGCCGACAACATGGAACAAGCAGGGGAGCTGCAGAGACAAGCGCCAGGACCCGGTGAGTATGAACGGGGGGGGTGGGGAGGCATATTCACCTGTCCCTGCGCTCTGCTGTCTTGCGTCCTCTGCAGTGACATTCAGGTCAGAGAGCGCTATCGCGCTCTCTGCCTGCACAGTCTCTGCAGAGCCCGCAACGCTGATGAGCAGGGGGCAGCGACTGAGGGGAGTATACAGTTTTTTGCTTTTTTAGTAAGGGAGGCAGCGGAAGCAGCAGCAACATGATGGGGCTTCACACTGTGCAGATAACTGGGGCCACGCACTGTGCATCATAACTGGGGCCACACACTGCAGATAACTGGGGCCACTCACTGTGCATCATAACTGGGGCCACATACTGTGCATCATAACTGGGGCCACACACTGTGCAGATAACTGGGGCCACACACTGCAATTAACTGCGGCCACTCACTGTGCGCCCTCGGCTTATACACGAGTCAATAAGTCTTCCCAGTTTTTTGTGGCAAAATTGGGTGGGGGGGGGGGGGTCGGCTTATACTCGAGTATATACGGTATTTGCACAAAAGTGGTATCATTAAAAACGTCAGCCCGGCACGCAAAAAATAAGCCCTCACCTGACCCCAGATCACGAAAAATGGAAACGCTACTGGTCTCAGAAAATTGTGCAATTTTTTTTTTTAGCAAACTTTGGAATTTTTTTTCACCACTTAGATAAAAGAGAACAGACATGTTTGGTGTCCATGAACTTGTAATGACCTGGAGAATCATAATGGAAGGTTAGATTTAGCATCTAGTGAACCTAGCAAGCAAAAAAAAGCCAAGCAAAAAAATCAAGTGTGGGAGTGCACTTTTTTTTGCAATTTCACCACACTTGGAATTTTTTTCCCCGTTTTCGAGTACACGACATGATAAAACCAATGGTGCTGTTTAAAAGTACAACTCATCCCGCAAAAAATAAGCCCTCACACGGCCATATTGACGGAAAAATTGACGGAAAAAAGTTATGGCTCTGGAAAGAAGGGGAGCGGAAAACCGAAAAAAGCTCCGGGAGTGAAGGGGTTAAACAACACTTTTTATGGATATCTTTGAGAAATGGCTTTCTTCTTGCCAGTCTTCCATAAAGGCAAGTATTGCACTTTTCTGGACAGAGCTCAGATGTTGCTCCTGGGATTTGTTGTAGCCATTCTTCCAACTTAGGGGTCACTGCTCCAAATGGCACTGCCACACTGTTTGTCATTGCCGTCTTCTGATCCTTGTCTACTATGACAATGTCTGGTTGGTTAGCCAACACCTGGTTATCTGTCTGGATCTTGAAGTCCCACTTTTTCCGGGATCTCCCACATGGACTTAGCCCATATGCTGCACAGATGTTCCTGTATACAATTCCCGTTACTTGGTTGTGGCATTCAGTATACACTGTTCCTGCTTGCATTTTGCATCCTACCACTATGTGTTGGACTGTTTCTGATGTTTCTTTGCATAGTCTGCACCTTGGGTCCTGTCTTGTTTGGTAGATTCCTGCTTCTATGGATCTTGTAATTAGGGTTTGCTCTTGTGCCGCTATGATTAATGCCTTTGTGCTGTCTCGGAGTCTAGCGTTCCCCAGCCA
This sequence comes from Dendrobates tinctorius, assembly GCF_039654945.1. NCBI lineage: Eukaryota > Metazoa > Chordata > Amphibia > Anura > Dendrobatidae > Dendrobates > Dendrobates tinctorius. Next base: position 23,889,309 of record NW_027361921.1, read on the forward strand.
TTGCTGGATTTCTCCATGTCAGTCACTACCATTATCTGTCAGTGATACATCCCATGCAGCGGCTTGTCTTGCCATGGCGCTTCATGTTCCTGTTCTTCCTTCCAGATCTGTTGTTGTTGCTGCCTTAGGCTTTCTCTCAGCATCTCATATCTTCTGGCGCCATTCTTCTGATGTATTACTGTATACTCCTTGGTTCATCCATGATGGTGGCTTGGACGCTTATCAAGCCTCGACCACCCACCTTTCTGTTGGTATACAATCTTTGGGTGCTGGACTTAGGGTCGAGACCTCCATGCCTTTTGAGGAGCTTTTGTGTCTTTAAATTTGCAGCTTCTATCTCTTCTTTTGGCCAGCACACTATGCCAGCAAGGTATCTGTTAACTGTCAGGGCATATGTATTACATAGTAATATAGTTATTAAGGTTGAAGGAAGACTTTAAGTCAAATCTAGTTCAACCCATATCCTATCCCAACTTGCCCTAACATGTTGATCCAGAGGAAGGCAAAAAAAACCCCATGTGGCAAGCAGTAAGCTTCACATTGGGGAAAAATATTCCTTCCAGACTCCACATACAGCAAATCAGACTAGCTCCCTGGATCAACGCAATATTATTTATTATAGTGCCATTTATTCCATGGCGCTTTACATGTGAGGAGAGGTATACATAATAAATACAAGTACAGTAATCTTAAACAATACAAGTCACGACTGGTACAGGATGAGAGAGGACCCTGACCGCAAGAGCTCAAAATCTACAAGGGATGGGTTGAGGATACAGTAGATGAGTTTAGAGCTGGTCGTGCAGCGGTTTGGTGGATCGGTGGTTACTGCAGGTTGTAGGATTCTCGGAAGAGGTAGGTCTTCAGGTTCTTTTTGAAGGATTCCATCTTAGGCGAGAGTCTGATATGTTGTGGTAGAGTTCCAGAGAAGGGGGGATGCGTGGAAGAAATCTTGTATGCGATTGCGGAAAGAGGAGATAAGAGGGGAGTAGAGAAGGAGATCTTGTGAGGATGAGAGGTTGCGTGCAGGTAAGTACCGAGAGACCCTCGTACATCACAGATATATGGAGGACTTATGTTGTGGATGGCTTTGCATGTCAAGGTTAGGGTTTTGAACTGGAGTCTTTGGGTAACGGGGAGCCAGTGCAGGGATTGACAGAGGGGAGAGGCCGGGGAATAGTGGTGGGACAGGCGGATTAGTTGAACAGTAGAGTTTATAATAGATTGGAGGAGTGCAAGAGTGTTAGAGGGTAGGCCACAGAGTAGGAGGTTGCAGTAGTGTAGGCGGGAGATGAGGGCATGGACTAGGGTTTTTGCAGATTCTTGGTTGAGGAATGTACAGATCCATGAAATGTTTTTGAGTTGAAGTCGGCAGGAAGTGGAAAGGGCTAGGATATGTGGTTGGAAAGAGGTCAGTATCAAAGATAACCCCAAGGCAGCGAGCTTGTGGGACTGGAGAGAGTGGGCAGCCATTTACTTTAATGGATAAGTCCGTTAGGGGGGGGGGGGGGGGGGTCAGGTGAGATGGGGGAAAGATGATGAATTCTGTTTTGTCCATATTAAGTTTTAGAAATCTAGCAGAGAAGGATGAAATAGCAGAAGGACATTGAGGGATTTGGTTTAGTAGGGGGGTGATATCTGGTCCAGAGATGTAGATCTGTGTGTCATCAGCATAGAGGTGATACTGAAAGCCATGAGATTCTATGAGCTGTCTGAGGCTGAAGGTGTAAATGGAGAAGAGCAGGGGCCCTAGGACTGAACCTTGTAGGACTCCGACGGATAGGGGGCGCGGTGAGGAGGTGGTGTGTGAGTGGGAGACGCTGACTGTCCGGTCTGTTAGGTATGATGCGATCCAAGATAGGGACAAGTCTGTAATACCAAGAGATGAGAGGGTCTGTAGTAATATGGAATGATCCACTGTGTCAAAGGCAGAGGACAGGTCCAGGAGGAGGAGGACAGTAGATCTCAAGGAAACTAGTGTATATAACCTGTAATATTATACTTTTCAAGAAAGGCATCCAGACCCTCTTAAATTTTAGAAGGGAATCACTCATTACAATATCATATGGAAGAGAGTTCCATAGTCTCACTGCTCTTACAGTAAAGAATCCGCGTCCGAGATTATGATTAAACCTTCGTTACTCCAGACGTAGAGGATGCCCCCTTGTCCCCGGTCTAAGAGTAAAAATATCATTAGAAAGGTCTTTGTACTTTCCCCGCATATATTTATACATTGTGATAAGATCACCCCTAAGCCTTCGATTTTCCAAACTAAATAACCTTAGTATTGCAGACCCCCTAGTTCCCTAATAACCTTGGTCGCTCTTCTCTGCACCCGCTCCAGTTCACCTATGTCTTTCTTATACACCGGAGACCAGAACTGTACACAGTATTCTAAGTGTGGTCGCACTAGTGACTTATATAGAGGTAAAATTATGTTCTCCTCATGAGCATCTATGCCTCTTTTAATGCATCGCATTATTTTATTTGCCTTTGCAGCAGCTGCCTGACACTGGCCACTAAATGTGAGTTTGTCATCCACCCATACACCCAGGTCTTTTTCAGTAACAGTTTTGCCCAGTGTTTTACAATTAAGCATCTTGCTTGTTCTACCCAAGTGCATGACCTTATATTTAGCCCCATTAAAGCTCATTTGCCATTTATCAGCCCAATCTCTAGTTTACATAAATCCTCCTGTAATATAAATTGTCCTCCTCTGTATTGATTACCCTGCAGAGTTTAGTGTCATCTGCAAATATTGAAATTCTACTCTCTATGCCCCCTACAAGGTCATTAATTATATGTTAAAAAGAAGCAGGCCCAATAATGACCCCTGTGGCACCCCACTGCTAACCATGACCCAGTCCGAGTGTGCTCCATTAATAACCACTCTTTGTTTCCTATCCCTGAGCCAACTCTTAACCCACTTACACATATTTTCCTCTATCCCCATTGTTCTCATTTTATTTATCAACTTTTTGTGTGGCACCGTATCAAAAGCTTTTGAAAAGTCCATGTACACCACGTCCACTGCATTTCCTTGGTCTGGAACTTACCATATATACTCGCGTATTAGCAGAGATAGTCAGCCCAATTTTTTTTGGCTGAAAGTCCCCCTCTCGGCTTATACGCAAGTCATATACCAGGGGTCTGTCGGGGAGGGGGAGCGGGGGTGTCAGATATCATACTCACCTCCCCGGCACGGTCTCTGCAGCCCCCATGCTTGTTCCATGCTCTCGGCGCCCCTGCTCTTCCTGCTTTCAGCTGTCACGTAGTACCGCTCATTAAACTCATGAATATGCGCATATACATGAGTTTAATGCACGGTACCACATGACCGCTGAAAGCAGGAAGAGCAGGGGCGCCGACAACATGGAACAAGCAGGGGGGCTGCAGAGACCACGCCAGGAGGGGTTGAGTATGATGGGGTTGCCACATTCATCTGTCCCTGTTGCTGTCTTGCGTCCTCTGGCAGTGACATTAAGGTCAGAGGGCGCGATGACATAGTTAGTACGCGCCCTCTGCCTGAACAGTCACTGCATCGCCGGCAACGCCGATGAGCAGCTGCAGCGACAGAGGTAAGTATATAGTTTTTTTTTTGTTTTTTGAGGCATCAGTAAAATAATTGGATTACCTTATGCTACCTGTGCAATTGGGGCCACTCACTATAAATATTCAAAAACATTTAACCTACTGATGTATCAATTAAGTTTACTTTTATTGGTATCAATTTTTATTTTTGAAATTTACCAGTAGCTTCGGCATTTCCCACCCTAGACTTATTGACTCGCGTATAAGTTTTCCCAGTCGGCTTATACACGAGTATATACGGTACCTCTTCATAGAAGCTTATCAGATGAGTCTGACATGAATGGTCCCTTGTAAACCCATGTTGATATTGGGTCATGAGGTTATTCTTCAGATACTCCAGTATAGAATCTCTTAGCAAACCCTCCAGGATTTTACCCACAGTAGAGGTCAAGCTCTCTGGCCTATAATTTCCAAGTTCAGTTTTTGTCCCCTTTTTGAATAATTGGCACCACATTTGCTATACGCCAGTCCTGTGGTACAGACCCTGTTATAATGGAATCTTTAACCCTTTCACTACCAAGGGTGGTTTGCACGCTAACTCACGGGCCAATTTTTACAATTCTGACCACTGTCCTTTTATGAGGCCATAACTCTGGAACTCTTCCATGGATCCCGGTGATTCTGACATTGTTTTCTCGTGACATATTGTACTTCATGTTAGTGGTAAAATTTCATTCATATAACTTGCATTTATTTGTGAAAAAAACGGAAATTTGGCGAAAATTTCTCAATTTTCCAACTTTGAATTTTTATGCCCTTAAATCACAGAGATATGGCACACAAACAACTTAAGTAACATTTCCCACATGTTTACATTACATCAGCACAATTTTAGAACCAAAATTTTTTTTTTTGTTAGGAAGTTATAAGGGTTAAAAGTTGACCAGCGATTTCTCATTTTTGCAACACCATTTTATTTTTACGGACCACATCACATTTGAAGTCACTTTGAAGGGTCAATATGACAGAAAATACCCAAAAATGACACCATTATAAAAACTGCACCCCTCAAGGTGTTCAAAACCACATTCATGAAGTTTATTAACCCTTTAGGTACTTCACAAGAATTGAAACAATGTGGAAGGAAAAAATTTTTTTCTTTGGACTCAATTTTTTTTAATTTTGTCAAGGGTTTCAGGAGAAAATGAATCACAATATTTGTTGTGCAATTTCTTCTGAGTACACCGATAATCCCATGTGTAGAGGAAGACCAATCTTTAGGCGCACGGCAGTGCTCAGAAGGGAAGCAGCATCATTTGAGATTTTGAACGTCAAATTGGCTGGAATCGAGAGCGGACGCCATGCCGCGTTTGGAGAGGCCCTGATGTACCTAAACAGTGGAAACCCCCCATAAGTGACCCCATTTTGGAAACTAGACCCCCAAAGGAACTTATCTAAATTTGTGGTGAGCACTTATAACTTTTTGTGAAACCCTTGGGGGTTCAAACGTAGAGCTGTAAAGTTAAAAAAAAATTTCTTCCACAAAAATGATCTTTTCATCCCCAATTTTTATTTTCCCAAGGGTAACAGGACCCCAAAAGTTGTTGTGCAATTTGTCCTGAGTACGCTGATACCCCCATATGTGGGGTGGAACCACTGTTTGGGTGCATGGCAGAGCTCGGAAGGGAATAAGTGCCATTTTGGAATGCAGACTTCGATGGAATGGTCTGCAGGCGTCATGTTGCGTTTGTAGAGCCTCTGATGTGCCTAAATAGTGGAATCCCCCCACAAGTGACCCCATTTTGGAAACTAGACCCCCCAACGAGCTTATCTAGATGTGTGGTGAGCACTTTGAACCCCCAAGTGCTTCATAGAAGTTTATAACGTAGAGCCGTGAAAATAAAAATATTTTTTTCCCACAAAAATGTTTTTTGCCCACAAATTTTTATTTTCACAAGGGTAACAGGAGAAATTGGACCCCAAAAGTTGTTGTGCAATTTGTCCTGAGTACGCTGATACCCCATATGTGGGGGTAAACCACTGATCGCCTTACTGCCATCCTTAGGAGGCAGAATGCACAAATCCACAAAAGGTGAAGAATTGGTTTTATTTTTTTACACCGTTCCTCGTGCGGTATTAGTGATTAGGCGACTTTATTCTTCAGGTCGATGAAATTACAGTGATATCAGATTTATATACTTTTTCGTGTTTAGCTTCTGTCACACACTGAAAGACGCATTTTTTTGGAAGAATTTTTTGTAAGAAATTTTTGCATCTCCGTATTTTGAGAGCTATAATTTTTCCGTATTCCGGCCGACAGTCATGTGTAGGCTTGTTTTTTGCGGGATGAGCCGACGTTTTTATTGGTACCATTTTAGGGCACATAACTTTTTTGATCGCTTTCTATTCCGATTTTTGTGAATGCAGAATGAACAAAAACAAGCAATTGAGGATTTTTTTTTTCCCCCTCCGTTCCACGTGTGGTAAAATTAGTATGGCAGCTTTATTCTTCGGGTCACTACGATTGCAGCGATACCTCATATCTTTTTTGTGTTTTGGTGTTTTTTTACATACTAAAAACTTTGAGAAAAAATAATTTTTGCATCGCTTTATTCTGCGAGCTATGACATTTTATTTTTCGTCTGATGAGGCTGTATGGTGGCTCATTTTTTTGCAGGACAAGATGACGTTTTCAGCAGTACCATGTTTATTTATATCCGTCTTTTTGATCGCGTGTTATTGCACTTTTTCCAAGCGGTATGATGATACCACTTGGAAAAAGTATAATTTGCTACTTTTGTGTTTTTTTATGGTGTTCACTGAAGGGGTTAACTAGGTCCCTGTCCCCCTTGCCGTGCCTCTCAGCTGTCAGACAGCTGTCGGCACTGAACTGAAACTGATTGTTTACAAGCAGTGACAGTTCAAAGGCAAGACCTTCAGAGTCCGTGATGGACTGTGCACGTCCATGGACATTAAGGGGTTAAAGGGAACTTGTCACCCCCCCCCCCCTGGCGTTTTTAAGTAAAAGAGACACCTTGTGTAGCACTAATGCTGCATTCTGTCAAGGTGGCTCTTTTACTTATCCCTTCCACCGCAGAAAATAGAATTAGACTTACCGGTAATTCGGTTTCTAGAAACCTTCCACGACAGCCACCTCTTGTGTTTCCTGTTCCTGTTTTTCCTAATGAGGGACAAGAAACACCAGAGGTTAAATAACCCTCCCCTTCCTGCTATCTCCATTGTTTTTTCTGGACATACTAGCATGAATAGTTACCGCCAGTAGAGCAGGAATCATCCGGAAAATATTAGATAGGGAGGGAAATTAGTGCTGTCGTGGAAGGTTCCTAGAAACCAAATTACCGGTAAGTCTAATTCTATTTTCTCTAGTCACCTTCCACGACAGCCACCTTGGAGTTATACCAACACTAATTTTTAGGGAGGGACCATGGCTTGCAGAACGCATCTGCCAAATGCTAGATCCCTATTGAAATTCAGTCTATAGTGTCTGGTAAAGGTCTGTACAGAGGACCAGGTGGCAGCCCTGCATATCTGCTCCGAAGACACGTTCCCTCTTGCTGCCCATGATGTAGCGACTGATCGAGTAGAGTGGGCCTTTAGCGACTCGGGAGGAGAGAGATGTCTTGAAGAATATGCCAGGGAGATGGACTGCTTGATCCACCTTGCTATCGTGTTTTTTGCCACCTTCTTTCCTTTATTCCGTCCCGAATATTGAAGGAACAGATTCTGGTCGATCCTCCACTCTCTGGTTAATTCGAGGTAGTGAAGAACCACTTTGCGGATATCCAGAGTATGAAATTTTTCTTCCTTCATGTTAGAAGGATTTGGGCAAAATTAGGGCAACACGATATCCTGACCTCTATGGAAGTCAGACACCACTTTGGGCATAAAGGAGGGGTCTAGGCGCAGTACTATGCTGTCCGAGTTGAGCAGGAGGTATGGTTACTGTACCGATAGGGCCTGTAGCTCCCCTACCCGTCTAGCAGTGGTGATTGCTACAAGAAAGACTGTTTTGAGTGTGAGGATTCTCAATGGAATTTCTGACAGGGGCTCAAACGGGGCCTGTGTTAGGCTATTGAGCACTAAATTAAGATCCCAGGGGGGAACCCGACTAGGGAGTGAAAAGCGTATTCTGCCCGCAGCGGTCATGAATTGTTTAACCCAGCGGTGTTTGGCTGGTCAAAAAAAGGAGCTAAAGGCAGATACTTGTACCCTTAGCGTGCTTGGAGTAAGTCCTATCTCTAACCCTTTTTGTAGGAAATCTAGGACCTGGGCAATATTCAGATGGAAAGGGTCAGGGACCCCAGGAAGAAATTTTTCCATATTTTGCAGTAAATGGCATTGGCTACCGGCTTTCTACTTTTTTGAAGGGTTCGGATTACTTCATCAGATAGCCCTTTGGCTTTTAGAAGGTCGGCCTCAATAACCAAGCCGCTAGACAACTTGCTGGGGTTTGGGTGCAGTAAGGGACCCTGGAAGATGAGGTCGGCCTTTTGGGGTTGAAGCAAGGGACCTTCCTGGGCCATGTCCAACAGGGCGCTGTACCACCAGGATTGTCGTGACCCTGTCTGCTCTGATCTTCTGCAGCGTTTTTGCCAGCATAGGGATTGGAGGAAAGGCATATGCCAGTCTGAAGACCCATGGATGAGCGAACGCATCCGTCCCCCGGGCCCCGTACGTGGGACTGAGGGAGAAATAGGTTGTCACTTTTGCATTTTGCACATTTGCAAATAGGTCGACTTCTGGATCTCCCCATCTTGAGGTTAGAGACTGGAAGACCTCCTGGTTCAGACACCACTCTCCCGGATGGACGTCTTTCCTGCTTAGGAAGTCCGCCTGGATGTTTTCCGACCCCTTCAGGTGTACCGCGGAGATGGATAACAGGTGCCTCTCTGCCCAGAGGAAGATTCTTGTTGCCACTGTCTTTAGGTTGGCGTACTTAGTGCCTCCCTCGTGTCTGAGATATGCCACCATGGTCACGGTTGTCGGAGTATATCCAAACGTGATGGTTTTGGATAAGGGATGACGCGGCTTTCAGTGCTTCTTCCACCGCTTTCAATTCTCTTAAGATCCAGGTCCTCGAACATATGTCCTGGGCCCACTGTCCCTGGAAGTACGACTCCTCCACCACGGCTCCCCAACCTCTCAGACTGGCATCGGTACATAGTATTTTCAGAGGAAGTTGATCCCAGCTTATTCCTTGCCTCAAGTTCCGGTAATTCAGCCACCACAAGAGGGCCGATTTTACGTGTCCTGGAAATGGAATCCTTTTTGACAAGTTGTTTGAATACTTCCTTGCGTTTTCCAGGACGTATGACTGGAGGACTCGCGTGTGCGCCTGAATACACAGTCAGGGAACCCAGGATAGACATGGCATCCCTCAGAGTCGGAGCCTTTTGTTCTCTGAATTGGATTATCCTCTGACGAAGGTCTGATTGACGATCCTCGGGGAGAAAGGACATCCTTTTTTCTGAATCTAGGAGGATTCCCAGGAATTTTTTCCTTGGGGAAGGATAAAGGGCTGACTTCAGGAGATTCGGGATCCACCCTAGGAATTCGAGCATCTGCAGGGTCTTTGATACATCTTGGTTCAGCCGGGATACTGATGGAGCGACGATTAACAGATCGTCTAGATACGGCACAATGCATATCCCCTGAAGACGGATAGAAATGACTGCTTCCCTCATGATCTTCGTAAATACCCTTGGTGCCGGGGATACACCAAATGGGAGGGCGTTGAACTGGAGACGGCTGATCCCCTGGTCGTGGGAGACCGCAAACCTCAGGAACTTCCGGTGATCCGGATGAATTGGGACGTGGTAATAAGAGTCCCTTAGGTCTATCGTAGTCATCTGCCAGCCCTGTCCAATAAGAGGGATGGCCGATTTCACTGACTCCATCTTGAACCTCCAGTATTTGATGAAGCGATTCAGGGGTTTCAGGTTTATGATAAGCCTGTGCTTTCCTGAGGGCTTTTTTTTTTTTTTTTAATCAGGAGGGAACAATGTCCCCTGCCAATTTCTTGTGGAGGCACGTACGAGATCACTCTCTCTCGTAAGAAATCTTCTATTTGAAGTAGGACCTTTTGGAGACTTGGGGACTGTGCGGGGTTGACTCTTAAAGCATGTGGGGGGGTGTTCGAACTCCAGTTTCAGTCCCAACTGTATAGTATGCAGGACCCACGGGTTCGAGGTGGTGGCCTGCAATTGGGTGAAAAACTGAGTGAGTCAGCCCCTCACTGGGGAGTCACTGTTTGTCCGGGGGCTGTTGTTGCTGGGGCCCAAGGAGGTTTCTCCCTTTACCCCCCTTCGGGTAGCACCATCGTCCCGTCTTGCCTTTCCCTCTGAATTCCCTCTGGGAGGACTGCTCTCGAGGGACGAAAAAAAATCGTCTTTTGGTGGGTCTCTGTTCCGGCAGCGATTTCTTTTTGTCGGAAGCCTTTCCAAGGATGTCATCCAAGACTGGTCCGAACACGTGGTGCCCCTGGAAGGGGCAGGCACAGAGTTTTGTCTTAGAGGTGATGTCGCCTCCCCATGACTTCAGCCACAAGGCTCTTCTAGTCGAATTTGAAAGGACTAGGGACCTTGCTGCTACCCGCCCAGTTTCTCCTGAAGCATCGGCTAAAAAACCTGTTGCCTTCTGGAGGATGGAAAGGGAATCTAAGATTTCCTCTCTGGGGGTACCCCCTGAGAGGTGGTCCTCTAACGTAAGCAGCCAGAAAAACAAAGATCTGGTGACGCAAGTGGATGCAATATTTGCTTTGAGCAGGTTCATAGAAGCTTCCCAGGATTTTTTTAAGGTGACTTTCTGTCTTGCGATCTATAGGATCCTTCAACTGGGAAGCATCCTCAAAGGGAAGGGACGTCTTCCTAGTCACTTTAGATACCTGAACATCTATTTTAGGGATCTCCCAAATAGAGTTGTCACCTTCAAGGGGAAAGCGGTCTTTTAGTTCAGAGGGCAGAGGACAACTCCTGAGAGCCGCAGAGAACTACTGCGCATGCCCAAGATTCCCAGCCCCACAGTGTGAATAAGTCATAAGCGACTGCGGGGCGGGATCTCTGGCAGCACATCCACGCAGGCGCGATAGCAAGGCCAGGAAAAGAGAAGACAGAACGGGCAGCGTTATGTTTTGGCGATTTTATATAATAAAAACAATTTGCCTATAATGAGGCAGCTGGAGGCACAGTGGACACAGTCTGGTCTGTGATTCGGCGGTGTCGGTCTTTTTAGGATCGCATAAAAGTGCCATTGGCCAGTTTTGTGCACTTCTGAAAAGCACACTGCTGAAGATAGGCCAGAAGGAGTCAAGAGTAGAGTTGAGCGACTTTGGTCGGATCAGGTTTCGTGAAACCAGACAAACAAAATTTGAGTCGGATGAAACTGGTCTGACAAGGGCAAAAAAAAGTCGGAGTTTCGTCCGAAACCCGACCCCAATGCAAGTCAATGGGGAATAAAAGTCGGCATTGAGCAGATGACATTCATCCACTCAATGCCGACTTTTATTCCCCATGGACTTACATTGGGGTCGGGTTTCGGACGAAACTCCGACTTTTTTTGCCCTAGTCAGACCAGTTTCATCCGACTTTCATGAAACCCGATCCAACCAAAGTCATTCAACTCTAGTCAAGCGTAATTCTGCTGCCTCAATATAGTGACCCTTCCATCAGCGGTTTCATCTGAATCACGACACTCAGAGACTTAGATGGAAACCCCAAAATAAGTGCACAGTGTAGAGCGCCAGATAAATGTGATACAAAACTTTATGCAAAATGTTCCTGTCAAAAGCTTCAAATCAATCCACAAATAAAGCAAATCCCCACTCAGGTCTGTCATCTGTTACCATAAGTATAGGGGCTTCCATGTTACTGGTAGCACAAAGGCCCTGGAAAAGCACTATGGCTCCTCGCCCTTCAAAAGAAATTTCGCAAATTCTCTCTCCCAAATTCAAATGCCTCCTCCCTTCTGAGCTCCACAGTGTACCTAAACCGCATTTAACGTCCACGTGTTTGGCATTTCTATAACTATGGGAGCCTGCTTAACTCCTTCATCACCTTGATATTTAACGCTTTTTTGCATTTTACATTTTTTGCTCCCTTTCTTCCCAGAGGCATAACTGCTTTATTTTTCCATCAATATGGCCATGGGAGGGCTTGTTTTATGCACGACACCATTGGTTTACCATATATTGTACTGGAAAACGGGAAAACAAAAAGATTCCAAGTGCGGTGAATTTGTAAAAAAAAAAAAAAAAAAAGAAGTGCACAATTGCTTTTTTGTATCTTTTCTTTTAACACGTCACTAAATGCTAACACTGACCTGCTATTATGATTCTCCAGGTTGTTATGAGTTTGCAGATACCAAACATGGATAGGTTATTTAACTGGTGAAAAAAAACGCCATATTCCGAGACCCGTAGTGTCTATTTTTTGGGATCTGGAGTAGTTAAGGGCTTATTTTTTCCACACTGAACTGACGTTTTTATTGATACCATTTTGGGGTAGATACAAAGTTTTGATCACAGATTATTGCAATGTTGCCACTATGCAAAGTTAGAGCGCACCTATGATGCAACTAAATAAAGAGGAATGAGCCAAGTGCTCATCAGGGGGCTACACCTTGTATGGAAAATAACTGCATATAAAAAGGGAAGGGAGAAAGACCAATACAAACAACTGGTGTGCACACTATCAAACAATAAAAAAATGCAAAGCTTTATTAATAACCATGGACATACAAAAATTCCATTAAAAACATATAGACAAAACACAGCAATCATCCAACATCCCTGGTACTGTGTTAAAAGGCCACATGGCTATACATGTTATGAGGAGCAATAGACCATGCCTATGAACCCTAGACGAGTTCATACGTAGAATATTCCCCATATCAAAAAATAATTAAGCATGGTATAGAGGTCACGAGCAAAAAATACACATTGAACTTTGTACTTTTGAACACCACCATTAGTTTTAACATGTTGTGTACTGGAAAATGGGAAAAAAATTCCAAGTGCGGTGAAATTGCAAAGAAAGCTCAATTTCAATTTTTTTTTTTTTTTTGTTAAACCATGGTCACTAAATGCTAAAACTGACCTGCCATTATGATTCTCCAGGTCATTACGAGTTGATGGATAAAAAAAAGAATCTAGACTTGCTTGTTGTCCAAGTGGTGAAAAATAGAATTAGTCTTACCGGTAATTCGGTTTCTAGGAACCTTCCACGACAGCAGTATCGGAGGATGTCTCCCCGCCCTAATGGGGGACAGGAAATGCACAAGAGGTTAAATAACCCTCCCCTGCCTACTACCTCCAGTGTTTTTTCTTTACACACTAGCATGTATAGTTACCACCAAAGTGCAGGAATCATCCGGTAGAGTATCAGGTAGGGAGGGAAATCAGTGCTGTCGTGGAAGGTTCCTAGAAACCGAATTACCGGTAAGACTAATTCTATTTTCTCTAGTTACCTTCCACGACAGCAGTATCGGAGAAATACCAACAACTAATTTCTTAGGGAGGGACGATAGCCTGCAGAACACGTCTGCCAAACCTTAAATCCCTGTTGAAATTTAGTCTAGTGAATGTATGGACAGACGACCAGGTGGCGGCTCTGCACATCTGCTCCGAAGATGCGTCCCCTCTTTCTGCCCACGATGTTGCTACAGAATGAGAATGGGCCCTTAACGATGTAAGAGGGGAAACGTTCTGTGACGAGTAGGCGAGGCTGATCGCTTGCTTGATCCATTTTGCGATTGTATTTTTTGACGCTTTTTGCCTCTATTATTTCGGCCTGAAATCTGAATGAATAAGTTTTGATCAATCCTCCAACTTTCCGTCTGCTGGAGGTAGAAGAGGACTACTCTGCGGACATTGAGGGTATGGAACCCTTCTTTTGCGTTGGAGGGGTTTGGACAGAAGGAAGCCCTGGCCCTGGCACCTATGAAAGTTCGAGACTACCTTAGGCATAAAAGAGGGGTCTAATCTCAGGATGATGCTATCCTCTATGATGGTTAAATATGGCTCCTGTATTGAAAGGGCCTGCAATTCTCCTATGCGCCTTGCGGTAGTGATTGCTACCAGGAATACGGTTTTTAGTGTCACATTTTTCAAAGTTGTGGAAGCCAAAGGTTCAAATGGTTCGATCGTCAAGCCTTTGAGAACCAGGTTCAAGTCCCAGGGGGGAATCTGACTACGGAGTCTGGGTCGGATCCTAGACGCTGAGGTCATGAACCGTTTAATCCATCAATAGCTTGCCAGGTTCTGATCGTAGAATGAGCTAAGGGCTGACACTTGTACCTTTAAGGTACTAGGTGTGAGACCCAGATCTAGACCGTCCTGGAGAAACTAAGATCTGTGTAATCTTAGGACGGAAGGGATCTGGAGAATTTGGGGAGCACCAAGATGAGAACTTCTTCCAGACTTTCCCAAAATTGCATTAGTCACTGGTTTCCTACTTTTTTGTAGGGTTTGGATTACTTTCTCCGATAGACCTTTAGCCATAAGAATTCTGGCTTCAGTAACCTGGCTGCCAGGTTCAATTTGCACGGGTCTGGGTGGAGTAGAGGGCCCTGGTGAAGGAGATTGGACCATTCTGAGCCATGTTTTGTAGGGTTCCGTACCAGCCCCTTCCTGGCCACAAGGGAGCTATCAAGATTGTAGTAACTTGCTCTGCTCGTATCTTCTGTAGTGTTCTTGCTAACATGGGGATTGGAGGGAAGGCGTAGGCTAGATTGAAGTGCCACAGGTGGGAGAAGGCATCTACTTCCCACGCTCCGTCGATGGGTCTGAGGGAGAAATATGTTTCCACCTTCGCATTCTGACCGCTGGTGAAAAGATCCACCTCGGGATATCCGCATCTTGAGACCAGCGACAAAAATACTGTCTGGTCTAGGCTCCAATCCCCGGGATCAACGTCCTTCCTGCTGAGGAAGTCTGCCTCCACATTGTCCGATGCACTGCTGCTATGGACAATAGATGCTTCTCTGCCCAAGAAAAGATTCTTGCAGCCACCCGTTTTAGGTTGGAATATTTTGTGCCTCCCTGGTGACGGATGTAGGACACCGTAGTCATATTGTCTGAGTAGACGCGCACATGATTGTTTTGGACGAGGGTTGATTTTGCCTTCAGTGCTTCCTCTACCGCTGTTAGCTCTTTCACATTTGAGGAGCTGGATCTAACGTCTGGGCCCCATAACCCTTGGAAGTGTGATTTCTCCACTGTAGCGCCCCAGCCTCTCTGACTGGCATCCGTGGTGATGATTTTTAGGGGAAGCAGATCCCAGCTGACCCCCTGTTGAAGATTTTGGTGGTTCAGCAACCATAGAAGAGTGTCTTTCACATGACCGGGAAGAGGGGTTCTCCTGGTCAGTAGATTCTGGTGTTTCCTTGAACACCGAAGAACATAGGACTGCAGGGTCCGAGTATGGGCTTGGGCCCAGGAGACGGCTTGGATACACGCTGTAAGTGAACCTAGCATGGACATTGAGTCTCTCAGGGTCGGTGCTCTTTGGCCCCTGAACTTGGAGACCCTCTGAGCCAGGTCGAGTTGCCGTTCCCTGGGTAAAAAGGATGTTCGCTTTCCTGAGTCCAGGAGAATCCCCAAGAACTTTTTCCTTGATGAGGGATGAAGGTTCGACTTCTCCAGGTTGGGGATCCAACCCAAGGATTTTAGAATCTCTAGAGATTTCTCTACGTCCTGGTTCAGGCGAGATATGGACGGAGCTACTAATAGGAGGTCGTCCAGCTATGGGACAATGCAGATCCCCTGCTGGCGAATGAAGATCATTGCCTCTGCCATCACCTTGGTAAACACTCGAGGGGCTGATGATACCCCAAACGGCAGGACGTTGAATTGGTAGTGTTTGACCTGGGACCCCTGGGATACCGCAAACCTGAGGAATCTTCGGTGGTCTGGATGGATCGGGACATGGTAGGCGTCCCTGAGATCTACTGTAGCCATCACCCAATTTTGTCCTATTAAGGGGGATTGCTGTCTTGACTGACTCCATCTTGAACCGCCTGTATTTTACCACTTGGTTTAAAAGGTTTCAAGTTTATAATAACCCTGTGTTTCACCGAGGTTTATACCACTACGAAGAGATGAGAGTAGTGGCCTCTGCCTATTTCCCGTTGTGGAACCGGGAGATCGCTCTTGCTTGCAGCAATGTTTTTATGTCTGATAGCAAGGAACCCTGGAGGTGCGGCTGCAGGGAGGTTATTCTCAGGCATTGAGGGGGGAGGACTCTCGAATTCCAATCTCAGTCCGTTGCGGATGGTGCGAAGAACCCACTGGATTGAGGTTATGGACTGCCACTGTTCTATGAAATTCGAGAGTCGGCCCGCGACCGGAATACCCTCATTGTTTGTCTGTGGGATTTTGTTATTGTTGGGAGGCCATAATATTACTGCCTTTACCTCCCTTCGGATAACTCCACCTGCTCATTTTACCCTTCCCTTTGAACTCTCTCTGGGAGGGCTGGTCACGGGGGGGGAACGAAAAAATCGTTTCCTAGGTTTCCGCTGGTCTGGAAGTGACTTCTTATCCGAGGCCTTCTCCAAGATGTCATCCAGAGCTGGGCCAAAACACATACAAGGGAATCGCACAGAGTTTCAATTTTGACGTGACGTCTCCCCCCCACAATTTCAGCCACAGCGTACTTCTGGCTGAGTTGGAGAGAACTGCCGACTTTGCTGCCACTTGAATGGATTCCGCAGAGGCATCGGCTAGGAACCCTGTTGCTTTTTATAGTAGAGGAAGAGAATCGAGGATTTCTTCGCTGGAGGTTCCCTGAGAGAGGTGATCTTCCAGTGTACGCAGCCAGTGAAATAGGGACCTGGCTACACACGTCGAGGCTATATTAGCCTTGAGCAGGGTTGTGGAGGCATCCCAGGATTTCCTAAGCAGGCTCTGTGTCTTACGATCCATGGGGTCCTTGAGCAGAGACGAGTCTTCGAACGGAAGAGCCGTTCTTAGTCACTGGACACCTGCACATCAACTTTAGGGATCTCCCATAGGGAGCAATCTCCCTCTAAAGGAAACCTATTCCTCAGGTCTGTTGGGATAGTAAGCCTTTTCTCGGGAAAGGCTCATTCCTGCATAACCAGATTTTGGATGTTTTCATGAATGGGAAACCCCTTTTGGTCTTTGGATATCAGCCCCCCAAACATTTCATCCTGAATTCAGTATTCAACCTCTGCCTCTTCCAATCCCATGGTGCCTCTTACCATACTAACTAAGTCCCCCATGCCCTCAGACGAGAAGTAGTATTTTTTGTTATCGGGCCTGGGGGTGGAAGTGGAACTCTCATTTTCCCATGCATCCTCTGAGTTAGAGGTGTCAATCTCGCCCGAGTCCGACTCCGCAGGGGGCGCTTTCCTTTTCCTAGCCGGAGGGGGTTGTGGTGTCGGGGTCTGGGCACTAGTCATCATAGAAGATTGCATTTCTTGTTTGATGAGGGTTTTTATACTGTCCAGAAGGGAGGGTTGTTCTGCGCGTATTACGTCATCCGTGCAGGGCTGACATAGTTTTTTCTTGTATGTCGAGGAGAGTTTGGTACCACACACACTTGTGGCTCGGTTTCTTTATGAGGTCAGGGGCCTTGTCTCCCTAAAACAGAGAGAGAAGGCATACTAAGTCACCTCAGACCACTTGGACAGAATAAAGGGGGACCCACCCTGCTACTTACAGTAGGAGGGTGAGCGCTGGGCTCCGCAGAAGCAGAATGCGAGGGCTTATCACCGTCCATGGTCAGTCTGTCACAGTCACCAGTGCAGAAATGGCCTTACCTGGACGCACCCCGACCAAGGTCTAAATAACCGAGGTCCACAGCGTGTTTTGTGCTCCTCCTCTCCGGTCCACAGGTGGGGGTAATAGTGATCACCCCTCCTTACGGCTGCTTCGGGGCTGTCAGCGGTTGTCTCGCCTGGGACGCTGCTCCGCCCCCTCAATCCCCCCCGGGCCCTTTGATTCAGTCACCAACCAGTGCACCCTGGCCAGTCTCTGTAGTCGATCGTGGGGCAGGCGTGCGACCGTGCTCCCGACGCCCTCGCATGAGCGTTCCACCCGGAACGCCGGAAAGACTCACCGGAAGTACGGCGCCGCGTCACTTCCGGTGCGCGTGAGCGCTGGCCGTCGTGGGGAGGACGACGCCGGGGAGCTCATTGAGGACACCGGCCGCACGTCGCCGCCTCGCTTTACCCCGTGGGGGAGGGGGCGCAGGAGAGGCGGGTGGGGGTTCTGAGTCGCGCCGCAGCAGAGACGGGAGCGGCCTGACCCACAGAGGAGAGCGGAGCCCCCGACCGTCGGCTTGAGGTAAGCGATAGTGCTGCCATGGCACTATCGGACCTCTTCATGCCCCATAGGGGACAGGAAAAACACTGGAGGTAGTAGGAAGGAGAGGGTTATTTAACGTCTTGTGCATTTCCTGTCCCCCATTAGGGCGGGGAGACATCCTCCGATACTGCTGTCGTGGAAAGTGAGAGAAAAAAAAATCCAAACTTTGATTAAAAAAAGATTATGCTATGTTCCCATACCCGTAGCATCTCCATTTTTCTTTATTTGGAGATGGGTGTGGGCTTATATTTTTCGTGCCAAGCTGACTGTTTTATTGATACTATTTTGGTGCAGGTACGATCTTTTGCATTTTATTGCTATGTAGCTGCGACCAAACAAAACATAATTCCGGCAACTTGAATTTTTTTCTTGTTATGCCGTTTACCGATGGGGTTAATGCCCTTTTATATTGATGGATCGGGTGATTCTGAACGTGGCAATACCAGATGTGCATGTTTGATTTTTTTTTTTTTTTAATTGTTTTACTCAGAATGGGGCGATTTGAAATGTTATATTTTTTTAAACTTTTTTTTTTGTTTTATATTAACATGCTTCAATAGTCTCCATGGGAGAATAGAAGCTGCAGTTCTCTGATTTGCTCGGCTACTTACAGGCGATGATCAGATCGCCTGTATGTAGCAGAAACACTCACTTGCTATGAGCACTGACCACCAGGCGGCGCTCATAGCAATCCGGCTATGACAACCATAGAGGTTTGCTGGAGACCTCTGGTTGTCATGCCAACCCATTGGTGACCCACGATCACGTGATGAGGTCACAGATGGGCAAGATTTCCGACGCACTTACCCGAAGCACGAGTTAAATGCGACTACCAGAGATTGACAGCGACATTTAACAGGTTAACAGGTGGATCGCAATTTCACCTGTGGCTGTTAGAGGCACATGTCAACTGTTCAAAACAGCTGACATGCGCCGGGAAAGACGAAGGCTCAGCGCCAGAGCCCACATCAAATATACAAAATTACTTGGCACTCAAAATCGGAGAAGCAATTTTTTTCTTTATTGTGCATCCAGACAAAAATAGACTCATATCATATGAACGTTTTCGGTCCAACAACGGACCTTCATCAGAAAGGTCTTTTTGTTTCTTTTAGAGTAGACTAAGTTACAAAAAAGTAAATAAGAGAACAAAACAATGTCAGAACAATGCTATATCAATTCTTATGGAAATAATTTCATTTATGGACTTCCATGCGCAGCTTGACAAAATACAGAATCCCACTTACGGTGAAAGATTAATCATTTATTCCCAACACATTTCGAAGTGAGGACTACTTCTTCCTCAGGGGATGACAAACATGCCTATCTCTTGCAGACCACCGGCTTTCATACCAACCCATCAGTGCCCAGCAATCAAGTGACCGGGTTGCTGATGCGCTTCCTGAAATCCCATGGTCCTGAAAAGATGCGGGCTCAATGCGGGAGCATTCATTGCTGCTCCTTTCTGGAAAATATCCATGGAGCAAAAACCATCACTAAGCTTGTAGATAAATTCCCAGGAGGGGTATAATTTCTAAAATTCAGTCACTTGAGGTGGGATTCTGCTCTTCTAGAACTTATGGGCTCTGTATGTGGAGTCTAAACCATTTTAGGAAAATTGTATTCCAAGAGTCAACAGGTGTTCTGTCCCTCTGGGGTCTCGCCACGTGGCTAAGCAGTACTGTACAGGACAAGCTATACTATCCATCTTCTCCTGTTACTCTTGTGAAAATGAAAAATTGGGGGCCAAAGCAACATTTTTGTGGGAAAAACTAAAAAATTTTAAATTTTTTCTTCCACATTGCTTTAACTCCTGTAAAGCACCTGAAGGGTTAATAAACTTCTTGAATGTGGTTTTGGGCAGTTTGAGGAGAGCAGCTTTTAAAATGATGATATCACATACGCCACTCTAAGTCTCTTCAAATGTGATGTGGTCCCTACAAAGATTGGTTTTGTAAATCTTGTTGGAAAAATGAGAAAAACCGCTGATAAACCTTTTAACCCTTTTAACTTCATAACAAAAAAGAAAAAGTTTCAAAAATTGTGCTGATGCTAAGTAAATTATTTATTAACTATTTCATGTAGTATAACTATCTGGTTTAAGAGCAGAAAAAATACATTTTGGAGATTGCAAACTTTTTGACTAAATTCAGATATTTTTCACAATTGAGCGCCAAAAATTTTGACCCAGATTTACCTTGAACAAAGCACAATGTGACACACAAAAAACCAACCCGTTGACGTGTTCTAGAGATGTTAACATCATAAAAAGACACTGGTCAACATTGTAAAATCTGGCCTGGTCATGAAGGTGAAAACAGGTTTGGGGGGTGAAGGGGGTTACCAGAAAAGATATTATCTGAAGAATGAATATAAAAGATCGACAGTGCCCAGTGGGAAATCTGCAAAGGAATCTCATTCTAATTTTGATTACAGATTAGAATACGGAAAAAAAGGAAAATACATTGCCTTATTTTTTTCTTAAACGATACCGCAAATCTTTACCACAAAGACAATCTAGAGAGGAGGTTAATCAAAGTTACTCAAGAAAAAAAAAAAAAAAAAAAAAATCTCAGAAAGGTCCCTGATCTCCCCTGATGCTGCGACTTTTCCCGTTTTGTGCTGCATTGCTCCTTTGCAGAGATATTCACACTTTTGGGGAGCAGTATGTGAAATCTCTGCTCTGAGCCTCCCACCTTCTGACAGGAAGTTACCAAGAACCCTGGTCACACACACGTCACATGACTCATCACTAATATAGAATGCATAATCTTCAGGCCATATAGAGTAACGCGTCAGTCCTTAGGAGGCTAATTATTACCTTTTGAAGATAGGTTTGAGGGATGTGTTACTAGCTCATCCCTCTTGTCACAGTCCCGGCTGACAACCGTGATGACTGGCGGCGGTTGAGCTAGAAGGCCGGTTTCTTCATTCCCCACAATGGCTTGATGACTGTCGTTTTTCTGCTGGCCCACAGGAACCCTTAATGCCACTCCTGTGAACCTATCACAAAACAGAAAACTATCATACATTTTTCTACAACATTTTCAAGATTTACCATTCTGGTAAATGAAAAAGCAAATCACAAAGTGATGACACCTTTTCTGTATGAAAGGCATTTTATCCAGCAATATGAGGGCGGGGCAAACTCCTGCACAGTCTGTAAAATACAGGACTTTCCAGGGTCTGAAAAAGCTGCATGTAGGTTTTAATCTTTTCATGGTGACCAATACCCATACATATCGGTACTCTAGCTGTTAGTACTCAGTCACACGAGTGCATAACAAGGACGAGGGCAACGTGAGGTTTTATCGGACAGCACTGGGCCCAATGTTATACTATGGGGTAGTGCAGATCTGTGATTATGACAAAACAATGGCAGCATTTTGTAGGAGGTTGTGAGCAGGGCTCTTGAGTCCGTATGCCAGTCCTCCAACTCCTCAATTTCCCTGACTCCGACCTCACAGCACTGTCTAACTACTGAGCATGTACAGATTCATCTCATGTCTGACTCCACAGCACTGGTCACTACTGAGCATGTGCATAAAGTGCAGTACAGATTCATCTCCACAGCACTGGTCACTACTAAGCATGTGCATAAAGTGCAGCACAGATTCATCTCATCTATGACTCTACAGCCCTGGTCACTACTGAGCATGTACATAAAGTGCAGCACAGATTCATCTAAACTACGACTCCATAGCACTAGTCACTACTGAGCATGTGCATAAAGTGCAGCACAGATTCATCTCATCTATGACTCTACAGCCCTGGTCACTACTGAACATGTACATAAAGTACAGCACAGATTCATCTCATCTATGACTCCACAGCACTGGTCACTACTGAGCATGTACATGAAGTGCAGCACAGATTCATCTCATCTATGACTCTACAGCCCTGGTCACTACTGAGCATGTACATAAAGTACAGCACAGATTCATCTCATCTATGACTCCACAGCACTGGTCACTACTGAGCATGTGCATAAAGTGCAGTACAGATTCATCTCATCTATGACCCCACAGCACTGGTCACTACTGAGCATGTGCATAAAGTGCAGCACAGATTCATCTCATCTATGACTCCACAGCACTGGTCACTACTGAGCATGTGCATAAAGTGCAGTACAGATTCATCTCATCTATGACCCCACAGCACTGGTCACTACTGAGCATGTGCATAAAGTGCAGCACAGATTCATCTCATCTATGACTCCACAGCACTGGTCACTACTGAGCATGTGCATAAAGTGCAGTACAGATTCATCTCATCTATGACCCCACAGCACTGGTCACTACTGAGCATGTGCATAAAGTGCAGCACAGATTCATCTCATCTATGACTCCACAGCACTGGTCACTACTGAGCATGTGCATAAAGTGCAGTACAGATTCATCTCATCTATGACCCCACAGCACTGGTCACTACTGAGCATGTGCATAAAGTGCAGCACAGATTCATCTCATCTATGACTCCACAGCACTGGTCACTACTGAGCATGTGCATAAAGTGCAGCACAGATTCATCTCATCTATGACTCCACAGCACTGGTCACTACTGAGCATGTGCATAAAGTGCAGTACAGATTCATCTCATCTATGACCCCACAGCACTGGTCACTACTGAGCATGTGCATAAAGTGCAGCACAGATTCATCTCATCTATGACCCCACAGCACTGGTCACTACTGAGCATGTGCATAAAGTGCAGCACAGATTCATCTCATCTATGACTCCACAGCACTGGTCACTACTGAGCATGTGCATAAAGTGCAGTACAGATTCATCTCATCTATGACCCCACAGCACTGATCACTACTGAGCATGTGCATAAAGTGCAGCACAGATTCATCTCATCTATGACTCCACAGCACTGGTCACTACTGAGCATGTGCATAAAGTGCAGTACAGATTCATCTCATCTACGACTCCCCAGCACTGGTCACTACTGAGCATGTGCATAAAGTGCAGTACAGATTCATCTCCACAGCACTGGTCACTACTGAGTATGTACATAAAGTGCAGCACAGATTCATCTCTACTACAACCCCACAGCACTGGTCACTACTGAGCATGTGCATAAAGTGCAGCACTGATTCATCTAAACTACGACTCCACAGCAATGGTCACTACTGAGCATGTGCATAAAGTGCAGCACAGATTCATCTCATCTATGACTCCACAGCACTGGTCACTACTGAGCATGTACGTAAAGTGCAGCACAGATTCATCTCATCTACGACTCCACAGCACCGGTCACTACTGAACATGTACATAAAGTGCAGCACAGATTCATCTAAGCTATGACTCCACAGCATCGGTCACTACTGAGCATATACATAAAGTGCAGCACAGAGTCATCTCCACAGCACTGGTCACTACTGAGGATATACATAAAGTGCAGCACAGATTCACTTCAGCTATGACTCCACAGCGCTGGACACTACTGAACATGTACATTAAGTACAGCACAGATTCATGTCAACTAAAAGCAGAAAGCCTTAGATCAGGAACAGGACATTTCATAACCTTCCCAAATTCTTAGGAAAACATTTACAGCTCATCCTGCAAAGTACTACTGAACCCAATATATACTGACTCAAACGCCACAAAAATGGACACAGACTCCGACTACACAGCCCTGGTTGTGAGACTCTGCTCACATAAACCCATATAAGTCTATGGGTGTGTGCGAAATATCAGACTGCGCTCTTATGGCACAGGGCTGTGGAGTCGGAGTCGGTGCTCATTTTGGTGGAGTTGGAGTCGGTATAAAATGGACCAACTCCGACTCCTAAAATATATAATAAATTGGGTACAGTAGTTCAATGCAGAATGTGCTGAATATTTTTTCATAGGAATTTTGGAAAGTTATGAAATGTCCTATAAATGACTGTTCTATTCCTGATCTAAGGCTACATTCACACAGAGCGTTTTTCCTGCGTTTTTTGAGGATACGTTTTTCAGTTGTAAAAGCAGATCAGCTTTTTAAAAAACCGCATCACCTGAAAGGTTTTTGAGCTCATAGATAATGTTTTCAATAGCAAAAGCAGATTAGAAATCTGCTCTATCTATATATCCATTTATCCATATCATATCTGTACCAAAAAGAATGAAAGCCGGATAGCACACAGACTAACACTTTTTTTTTTTTTTAGCACCAGTCAGGTACACCTCATAGCTGCCCAAAAGGACGCCCAGGACAGGCATTGCTCATCTTCAGTAACATCAGTATCAACTGATAGTGGGAATAAATAGACTGCATTCATCACCACATCTTTTTAAGATGCAGGCTTTATTTTCAAATGTAGGGGTGTGAAGTATGAGGTTCTGCAGCAGCTGAGGTGTGCAGTATGAAATTCTGCGGAACAGTATGAGATTCTGCCCCCCCAGGTTTGATCCTGGCTACGCCCATAGTGTGAATGTAGCCTGAGGATCTAGGCTTTATCTTAGCCGAGATAAGTCAGTGTGTGAGAGTGTGAGAGGGTGTGTGAGAGGGTGTATATATATATATATATATATATATATATATATATATATATATATATATATATATTATAGAGAAAAAAAATAGGCAGCACTCAAATTAAATGTGAAAAAAGTGGATACTTTGCCGATCCTCAGATGGCAACGCTTCAACGGTGACCCGTCTTTGGCTTGACAAAGATGGGTCACCGTTGAAGCGTTGCCATCTGAGGATCAGTAAAGTATCCACTTTTTTCACATTTAATTTGAGTGCTGCCTATATTTTTTTTTTTTCCCCCCCTTTTGTCATTTTGGCTGTTTGGACACTGCTGGATAGGTTTTGCACCTGCGGTATTGTTTTGTTAGTGCTGCCCTTTTTTCTTGATAGAGAATATATATATATTATATATACACACACATATACACACACACACACACACACACACACACACACACAGTACAGACTAAAAGTTTGGACACACCTCATTCAAAGAGTTTTCTTTATTTTCATGACTATGAAAAGTGTAGATTCACTCTGAAGGCATCAAACCTATGAATTAACACATGTGGAATTATATAATTAACAAAAAAGTGTGAAACAACTGAAAATACTGTATGTCTTATATTCTAGGTTTTTCAAAGTTGCCACTTTTTGCTTCGATTTCTGATTTGCACACTCTTGGCATTCTCTTGATGAGCTTCAAGAGGTAGTCACCGGAAATGGTTTTCACTTCACAGGTGTGCCCTGTCAGGTTTAATAAGTGGGATTTCTTTCCTTATAAATGAGGTTGGGACCATCAGTTGTGTTGTGCAGAAGTCTGGTGGATACACAGGTGATAGTCCTACTGAATAGACCGTTAGAATTTGTATTATGGCAAGAAAAAAGCAGCTGAGTAAAGAAAAACGAGTAGCCATCATTACTTTAAGTCCGAAAAATTGGGAAAACTTTGAAAGTGTCCCCAAGTGCATTGGCAAAAACCATCAAGCGCTACAAAGAAACTGGCTCACATGAGGACCGCCCCAGGAAAGGAAGACCAAGAGTCACCTCTGCTGCGGAGGATAAGTTCATCCTAGTCACCAGCCTCAGAAATCGCAGGTTAACAGCAGCTCAGAATAGAGACCAGGTCAATGCCACACAGTTCTAGTAGCAGACACATCTCTACAACAACTGTTAAGAGGAGACTTTGTGCAGCAGGCCTTCATGGTAAAATAGCTGCTAGGAAACCACTGCTAAGGACAGGCCACAAGCAGAAGAGACTAGTTTGGTCTATAGAACACAAGGAATGGACATTAGACCAATGGAAATCTGTGCTTTGGTCTGAGTCGTCCAAATTTGAGATCTTTGGTTCCAACCACCATGTCTTTGTGCGACGCAGAAAAGGTGAATGGATGGACTCTACATGCCTGGTTCCCACCGTGAAGCATGGAGGAGGAGGTGTGATGGTGTGGGGGTGCTTTGCTGGTGACACTGTTGGGGATTTATTCAAAATTGAAGGCATACTGAACCAGCATGGCTGCCACAGCATCTTGCAGCAGCATGCTATTCCATCCGGTATGTGTTTAGTTGGACCATCATTTATTTTTCAACAGGACAATGGCCTCAAACACACCTCCAGGCTGTGTAAGGGCTATTTGACCAAGGAGGAGAGTGATGGGGTGCTACGCCAGATAACCTGGCCTCCACAGTCACCAGACCTGAACCCAATCGAGATGGTTTGGGGTGAGCTGGACCGCAGAATGAAGGCAAAAGGGCCAACAAGTGCTAAGCATCTCTGGGAACTCCTTCAAGACTGTTGGAAGACCATTTCTGGTGACTACAACTTGAAGCTCATCAAGAGAATGCCAAGAGTGTGCAAAGCAGTAATCAAAGCAAAAGGTGGCTACTTTGAAGAACCTAGAATATAAGACATATTTTCAGTTGTTTCACACTTTAATTATATAATTCCACATGTGTAAATTCATTGTTTTGATGCCTTCAGAATGAATCTACAATTTTCATAGTAATGAAAATAAAGAAAACTCTTTGAATGAGAAGGTGTGTCCAAACTTTGGTCTGTACCGTATACATGTATATAGTGTATTACATATTTACAATTTATTACAGTTTTTTGTGTTCTAAAGTTGTATTCCAATAAATAGATATTATGTTCTATCTAAATATCTTGATTATTGGATCATAGAAATGATTAAATGTCTGATGTTCACATTGTACTACAATAAATTTTTCACTTAAATATAAGCAATATATGTGGGAGTCGGAGTCATGGAGTCGGAGTTGGTGTAAGGGAAATTGAGGAGTCGGAGTCGCAGGTTTGGCTTACCGACTCCACAGCCCTGTTATGGCATTCAAGTGCTGTGTGATTACCACAGAGATAATGGAGGAGATGCACCTGTGCTGCATTCCGTCACGCGAGAGGCTCGGAGCACAGTACACTGATGCATCTGAACTGAGAGTTTGAGCCGAATGTATTTGTATAATTCTGTTGCATGACAGAATGTACAGCCGTGTGACCCCAGCCTTAACAGATTACTTATAATATTTTTAATTTTCAAACATGGCCTTGAGGGCAGGTCCACATGGTGAGGGATTTATCAAGACTGCCGTTTCTTAAGCGAGTCTGGAACCTATTAGCCTGCTGGGATAAGGTGCACAAAACCTAAACAAACCTAAGACTATGCCTGCCGTGAGCAATCACATAGTCAGTTTCCATAGTAAACCTGTCACACTGTAGTAGACCACAGCCTTTTTGTTAAGACTCATGACTAAAATAAAGTGCTAGGGCCAGTGACAAAAAGTCACAGAATCTTGTGCAAATATCACTTGTGACTGGTGCCAGAAAACTGTTGTAGGACGCATGAGATTCACTTTTTTTTTTTATAAAAAGCTATATGCCCCTAAAATGAACCATCGAAAAACATTTGTTTGTAGTGCATTTTGTATATCACTATTGAATTTTTAACTATTGCAACATCTATGTATATAATTGCCTTAAATTGTCCGTCATCCACTTCCGTCTGGATGTTCCCGAATCCCACAATCCACCGCGCCGACCGGAAATAAGCCGACCGCCATATTGGAATACCCAAGTGATGTGTATTCTAATATGGCACCCACTGGTGGTATCAGGCCCTTCCATAGTACCACCAGCGGGACCCCGCCGCGGCTTACGGCCTGTGCTGGAGATGGGGTGCGGGCGCCCTCTGGTGGCGCCGCAAAACAGTCTTTCCTGCCGGCTGTGAGAGGGGTATAACGAGAGGGGTGTAACGAGGGGGGGTGGGCAGGCAGCTGCGGAACACACACGTACACACACACGTACTCACACCCTTCCCGATGCGATATCATCGGGCACACCACTAGTGTAAAATAAATGCCAATATGCAATATATGATTTTTTTTTTTTTTTAAAGACAGACATTTCCTGGCATTTTTTTTTTTTTTTTTAAATGATGCAACTAAAGCAAAATAGTGAAATATAAAAATGCATTACAAAAACACCACAGGACAAAAGCATCAGTTAGATAAACTTTTTTCACCATTTTACTAGAATTTTTCTCATGTATTTTTTTTTCAATGATGCAATCAGATAAACCAGTCTGTGATGTTATTCTGCACGTCAGAGGAAATAACTTCAGGAAGTACAGGGATTGGACAGAAGAGGACTGGGGTAAAGTTATTTGCTATTATGAAGACCCCTTCAGACTGAGACATCTGTAAGAATGAGTGTCCGGAGAAGAAAAAGTGAGCACTACCACGTGTCCTGCCAACTGTAGAGGATCCCGACACCATCCACATATCCCTGGCTGTTTTTCATCTTGGAGTGGGCTCTCACAATTTTGCCTAAGAACACGATCATGAACAAAGAATGGGATCTAAACATCCTCCAAGACCAACTTCCAACGATCAAGGAGCAATTTAATTAAGAACAATGTTTTTCCAGCATGATGGCGACCAGGTCACAAGGCAAAGGTGGTAGCCAAGTGGCTCAGTGAACAAAACATTGACATTTTGGATCTATGGCCAGAAAACTCACTAGATCTCAATCCCACTGGGAACTTGTGGTCAATCCTTAAAAAGCAAGTGTACAAACAGAAACACAAGAATTCTGCTTAACCCCTTAACGACCAGGGGAATTTTTGGTTTTGCATTTTAATTTTTCCCTCCCCTTCTTTCCAGAGCCATAACTTTTTTTATTTTTCAGTCTATATGGCCATATGACGGATTATTTTTTGCGGGACGAGTTGTACTTTTAAATGACACCATTGGTTTTACCATGTCGTGTACTCGAAAACGGGAACAAAATTCCAAGTGCGGTGAAATTGCAAAAAAAGTGCAATCCCACACTTGTTTTTTGCTTGGCTTTTTTGCTAGGTTCACTAGATGCTAAAACTGACCTGCCATTATGATTCTCCAGGTCATTACGAGTTCATAGACACCAAACATCTATGTCCTCTTTTATCTAAGAGGTGAAAAATATCAAGACCCGTAGCGTCTCCATTTTTCATGATCTGGGGTTGGGTGAGGGCTTATTTTTTCCGTGCCGGACTGACGTTTTTAATGATACCACTTTTGTGCAGATACGTTGGACATTAAGGGGTTAACTAGCACTGATTAGAATGGGCGACCATTAGTTAGGATCTGGCTCAGAAGCGGACATCCGGCATGTTACGGGAGGGCAAGAAGTCTTCAACATAAGTGTCAACACTGTAAGGCTGTGTGCCCACGTAGCGATTTTTAAGCGTTTTTGCCACGAAAACGTTTAAAAATCGTGTACAGAATGCCCCATTCCTATGTCATTCCGCACATGCTGTGCTAATGCTGCGCTTTTCTCCGCGGCAGAATCGCATCGCGTAAAAAAAAAAAATCGCAGCATGGTCATTCTTTTGTGCGGAATCGCAAAGAATTGCCGCGATTCCGCACCCATAGGAATGCATGAGAATCGCTTACTTCCCGCATGTGGCTATGCCCACCATGCGGGAAGTTAAGCGTCTCATGTGCGGTTGGTACCCACGGTGTGGAGGAGAGGAGACTGTCCTCCAGGCCCTGGGTACCATACCCCTGTTAAAAAAAAAAAAAGAATAAAAAAAAAAAAAATCGGGGTATATTTATCTTCCGACGTCCCGTGCTGCATTCCCAGCCTCAGCGTTCCCAGTAATGCCTTGCGGCAAGGCCTTGTGATGACTTAGTCTCGCGAGATCGCTATAGCAACGCGAGACTACATCATCACAGGTCTCGCAAGGCATTACTGGGAACGCTGAGGCCCGGGATAGCAGCGCGGGACGCCGGAAGGTAAATATACCCCGATTTTTTTAATTTTTTTTTTAGCATTTTAACAAATCTTTTACTATTGATGCCGCATAGGCGGCCTCAATAGTAAAAACCTGGTCACACTTGTCAAACACTATGTTTGACGAGTGTGACCAACCTGTCAATCACTTTCCAAGCGATGCTTCAAATCGCTTGGAAAGTGCTTGAATATCACACGCGAAAATTGCGGCAAAATCGCGATCATAATCGCGGTGAAATCGCGCGGAAAAAGACGCGAGATTTCTGGGAAGGAGTCCGGTTTTTAGTGTCCGGAATAAAACGCTACGTGGGCACATTGCCTATACACTGACTCAATATTTAGGCTATGTAATTGTCAGAGAAAGTTTAAAAACTTATGAGATGCTGATAATTGTACTTCAGTAATTAGAGAAAAGCTCTAAACACACTGAAGCAGCAACTATGTGAAAACCGAAATGTGTGTCAGTCTGATAACTTTCAGGAACAACAGTACATCCCATTTACAAGCCACAGCTGTAACTATTGAAATCGTTGTATCCAGCCTTTTTCTCATCGCTGTCATATGTGCCATGTTAGACAAAAGAGTAAAATAACATTAAGGATAACACTGCCTTGTGGCTAACTAGTACAGAATGGCACAGTAGATTTTGTTACCTAAAGCCTTGATTTTCCACAGAAGACCTGGTACTCTGCCGGCTAAAACGTTCACTCTTTGTGTCATTCAATGAAGGACGATCTGAGGACTAGAGAGTCAATAATTACACAATACAATCAATTACGGAAAAGCAGGACACATACTGTCAGGATTCCCTTCTGTAAGGCCTGGACAAAGTTATTATACCCACTCACATCTTAGCACCACAATCATCCATACGTAACAGAAAAAAAAAAAATCCATTAAGCATTTGGTATAGCATGCTGATTTTATTGCAGATGGCTTTCACCCCATGCACTGCCAAGTGTGAAATTCATAGTGAACATCTAGAGTAGAAAGAATGGACACACAGCAGATTTAATGCTCCACAGCACAGGTTAAAGAGGTACTCTACATTTATTAAATTGCATAGTTAGACAGCATGAAAATAACCAAGTCTGCATTTGATTTGCTATTTTAACCTGCCGTCATTATTTTACTGTTAAAGCTTTTATCTTTCATAGCACACAGCTGGTTTCCATGGCATTCAGCCACTAGTACCTGCCCAGACTCCGCCTAGGGGTGCAGTAATTACATTCCAGGAAAGGGGTTAATTATTAACATGCCAGTTACCTCTCAAGCCAATTAATTTCTATAAAGCCGTTAGCTGCTCCCCTACCTCAGCTCCTGAAAAGTTGATCTTATAAATCTTGCTAAATCACCAGCCAATAGCATCCAATGCCCCCAGAGGAGGTCTCCTAATCATTCATGGCTCTTACTGTCCACATCTGTGCGTTTGTTCAAATGTCCTTTCTTTATCGCCTTATTGGGGGACACAGATTACCATGGGGTGTATGCTGCTGCTGCTAGAAGGCTGACACTATCAAAACAAGAAAATTAGCTCCTCCCCGGCAGTATACACCCACCGACAGATACCAAGTACCTCAGTTTGTGCTTCGTGTCCGTAGGAGGCGGACCGGGATCTCCCCAGATCCGCATCTAACCATTTTCTTTTAGGTTGTGTGTGTGTGTGTGTGTATTAATCTTTTCCCATTTATTTTCCAGTGTGTGTGTGTGTGTGTGTGTGTGTGTGTGTGTGTGTGTGTGTGTGTGTGTGTGTGTATATATATATATATTAATCTTTTCCCATTTATTTTCCAGATTCTACACCGGGAAACAGGGTAAATGTTCACCCTGCTTTCCCATATCATGCGGCTAAGCGAGCAATGTGGTGTTACCCACATCGCAACTCTCAGGACCGCAGGCAGGACCCTTTCCCTATCACCCTCGGGTGCTACGGGCAGACTTCAGATGGCGGGTCCTAGCCAATTCCCCTGCTCACCCCTCTCCCGGGACATGGCTGAGAGGAAGACGGCGGTCACCGGCGGGGACTATCCCTTGCAGGCAGAAAGGTTTGGCGCCGTCTTCTGCACTATCCAGAGAGAGTGCGGGGCAGAGGACATTCATTCCCAGCGGCACCCACTCATCGTGGGCCCCTGTGGTCATCCTCTTCAGGAAGCATGTGGACGTCAGGTAAGCAGCCAAAAGCGCTACCATCAGTCCAATGCACGCCCCTTACAGTCTGGTAGCAGAGTCTTCTTTGAATTTCCTGCCCATTCTATGCAGCCGCGCGCCTCTCAGCTCCCACGCCGGGTGCCCTTCCCTGAAGCAGCAGGGCCTCTCTCCCTTACCTCCCTCATCCACCGCGGCGTCACGGGCTCATCGCGCCAGGATCAGAGCTGCGGGGGAAGAAACCGGCACGGCGCTGATTTTACTTTCACTTTCTGTTCTGTTCATGGATCCTCTCTCTCCTTATGACCCGCCCCCCCCCGCAGGTCTCAACCAGTCGCGCTGCGCTGCCGCCCAGCGCCGCCCATCTCTAAGGTCCTGCACCTCCCTGATTCCTCGTGTAACACACGCCAGGGATCTCAGCTTGGGGACTCTTCTGCTGTTCCGCTGCACATCAGATAACGGTGCTGGTGACGGTAGGCTCTTATTTTTTTCTGAGCCCCTAATTTTAGCCCCCGCGGCAGTACTCCCTATTCAGATACTGGCCGCAGTAATTCTGCAGTCCTTGCATATGTCCTACTCTGCAGGGGCTCCTTACCCTAGACCCTCCGCTACCCACTACGCCTGCGCGCACTGCAAAAAGCGGGCGTCAGGGCAGTTGTCTCCCTTCTGCCTGTCCAGCAGTCCTTCCGTGATGTCTGCCCCACCGGAGCACCCCGAGTCCCGGGATGAGCGCACCCCCCCTCCTCCAGAGTGGGCTGCTGCAATGTCTCAGTCCCTGGTGCAGGTCTTGGAACATCTTACGCAGCCATCTTCAGCCACCTGTGCTCCGACCGCCTCGCACGGTGAGGAGTCTGCACCTGACCGCGACCTCCACAGGGACAGGCCGGATAGGATTGCTAGGAAGCGCATTCTCTAGCTCGTCTTCCAGCTCGCAAGGTCCGTCCCCTCCACCCAGGCTGCTTTTCTCGTCTCCCTCGTCAGAAAACGACGGGATCTGACTCAGACGCAGATAACATGTCCAAGTCTCAGGACATGGTCGATAGTCTCATATCGGCCATTTTCAAAACGCTCGAAATAAAGGAAGATAAAGCTCCTCTTCAGGACGGCTCCTTTAAACGAGCAAAACCTTCCTCCCGAAACTTTCCTAACCACAAGGAGTTCGAGACCACTTTATCCAAACACTGGGAGCCCCCTGAGAAGGGCTTCTCAGGCCGCAGGTACTTAGACGTCCTGTATCCATTTGATGCGGACCTTCTTACAAAATGGACGAAAGCTCCCGAAGTGGACCCACCAGTTTCTCATCTATTCTCTTTGAAGCATCCGGCGCCTCTTTCTGCCCTATTTTTTTTGCTTCTGCCTGGGTGGCAAAAGTCATTTCAGCTTGGGCAAAAATTCTTCGCAGGGGCATTCTGTCGGCTGCCCCTCAGGACGAGTTGGAAGTTCTGGCAGACCAAATTAAACATGCGGGTAAATACCTTTTGGCCGCCGCCTTAGATGCGGCCGGTTGCGTAGCAAGGGCTAACAGCAATATAGTGGCGGATACCACTTCTAAAAAGTCGCTCACCAATCTGCCCTTCCATGGTTCTAGGCTCTTTGGGGCCAAGCTGGATCAAATAATTTCCGATGCCATTGGGGGTAAAAGTACTTCCCTCCCCCAGTCACGACCAAGACGCCTTTTTAACAGAAAGGGTTTTCGGCCCTTTAGACCTTTTCAGCCGTTCTCGTCCACAGAGAGATCTGCCCAGCAAGAGCGCCCTTCCGCATCTAGGGAGCGAGAGCAGAAGAAACCATCTTACAAGCCCGCTCCCCGCTGGAGATCTAGAGGACAATACTCCAGGTCCTCAGGTGCCTGTTCTGGTAGGTTTGCCTCCAAGTGACAGGGCACCCCCACCTGGAAGTGTTTCCAGGGTGGGAGGCAGACTTTCCTTTTTCGTGGACGCTTGGCGACGACGCTTGGGTCAGGGAAATCATCGCATCCGGTTACAAGATCAAATTTTCTTCCCCGCCAGACAGGCGTTTTTTCCGGTCTCGACCTCCAAGACAATGGTCCCACATTCCAGGATTCTTTCAGGCCGTCTCTTCCCTTCTTTCCGCCGGAGTGAATGTTCCTGTTCCCTCAGACGAACGGTTTTTCAGGGTTCTACTCAAATCTCTTCTTAGTCCCGAAGAAAGACTGCTCCCTGCGGCCAATCCTGGACCTCAAATTGCTCAGTCGCCACATGAAGATTCTTCACTTCAAAATGGAGTCTCTTCGATCGGTGATAGCCTCAATGGAGCTCGGAGAATTTCTCTGCTCTGTGAACATACGGGATGCCTATCTTCACATCCCTGTTTGCTTGCAGCATCAGAAATATCTCAGGTTTGCGATTCAGGAAAGTCATTACCAGTTCACGGCTCTTCCCTTCGGCCTAGCCTCCGCCCCCCCGTGTTTTCACGAAAGTGATGGCGACGGTCATGGCCATCCTTCGATCCAGAGGGATTCTCATCATTCCTTATCTGGACGATCTCTTAAGGGCTTGTCCCATCAAGACTGTCTCCTAAGTCTTCAGATAACCCTGGATACTCTCGGCCGTCTCGGATGGTTAGTCAAAGAAAAGTCCATTCTCAGCCCCACTCAGCGTCTGACCTTGTTAGGCATGGAATTCGACATGAATTTGGCCCGGGTGTTTCTTCTGAAGGAAAAATTTGCGTCTCTGTTCAAAGGGATTCGAGCCCTCAAACGGCCAATGCCCATTCCCCTTCCATTCTGCATGAAAGTTCTGGGGAAGATGGTAGCTTCCTTGGAAGCAGTGCCCTTTGCACAGTTTCACTTCGCCCTCTTCAGCTGTCCCTCCTTTCAGTCTGGGACAAGACGACGAGGTCCTTAGACCGGCCCATTCTCCTTCCTCTCAAAGTGAGGCAATCCCTCACTTGGTGGACAAGGTCTACGTCAGTCCTCCAAGGGAGGTCCTTACTCCCGCTTCAGTGGCAAGTCATCACCACCGATGCCAGCCTCCTGGGTTGGGGAGCGGTTTTTCTTCAGAGGACGGCCCAAGGACACTGGAACCCACAGGAAGCTCTTTTTCCTATCACTATGCTCGAGATCAGAGCAATCTTTCTGGCCCTTCTTCGCTGGCAACCCCTTCTCGTCGGCAGCCGATCCGCATTCAGTCGGACAACGCCACGGCTGTGGCGTACATAAACCATCAGGGCGGCACGCGCAGCCACCAAGTCATGTCAGAAGTGGCCAGGATTCTGTGCTGGGCGGGACGTTACGTCCCAGCAATCTCCGACGTTCACATTCCAGGGGTGGAAAACTGGGCAGCCGACTTTGAGTCGTCAAGACCTAGCGACAGGCGAATGATCTCTCCATCCCTCAGTTTTCGATCAGATATGCAAGCGCTGGGGTTATCCGGACGTCGACCTCATGGCACCTTGGATGAACCACAAAGTTCCGCGCTTCGTAGCCAGGTCCAGGGACCCTCTAGCCGTCGCTTGCGTCGCCCTAGTAATTCCGTGGTCCCAGTTCCAACTACCTTATCTTTTTCCACCTCTTGCCTTGATCCCAAGAGTGGTCAAGAAGATAAAATCGGAAGGCGTTCCAGTAATTCTTGTGGCTCCAGACTGGCCAAGAAGGCCTTGGTATGCAGAACTGGTGAACATGCTCGCGGACGTTCCCTGGAGGCTTCTAGACCGTCCGGATCTTCTCTCGCAAGGCCCCCTTTTCCACGAGAATTCTCGGTCTCTGAATTTAACGGCATGGCCGTTGAGGCCGCAATCCTAAGAGAATCAGGTTTTTCCAACCAGGTGATTCAGACAATGATCAAAGCCAGGAAGCCGGCCTCTTCCCGCATTTACCATAGGCATTGGAAGGCTTTTTACCGTTGGTGCGGGTTTTCTCCAGTCTGGCTTAGATTCGGGTCTGTCTCTCAGTACCCTCAAGGGCCAGGTTTCTGCCCTGTCTATCCTCTTTCAAAGAGAGCTCGCTTCCTTAACGCAGGTTCAGACGTTCCTCCAAGGAGTCGCTCACGTGGCTCCTCCTTATCATTCACCAATAGAACCGTGGGATCTCAATATCATTCTTAGCGCTCTTCAAAAGGCGCAGTTTGAGCCCATCCAGGACATTCCTTTCTCACTTCTGTCATGGAAGGTAACCTTTTTGATCGCCATTACATCCATCAGAAGAGTTTCTGAGTTAGCGGCCTTGTCATGTCATTCTCCTTATCTGGTGCTCCATCAGGATAAGGTCGTCCTCAGGCCCGTTCCTTCCTTTCCTCCAAAGGTGGTTTCCTCCTTTCACATCAACGAGGTTATCGTTCTTCTATCTTTTTGTCCTGCTCCTTCTCACCCTCTTGAGAAGTTGCTCCACAAACAGGATGTTGTTAGAGCCTTGCGTGTCTACCTGGCTAGGACCACTTCACTTCGTCAGTCCGATTCATTGCTGGTCATCTCAGGTCACCGGAAAGGGTTTCCGGCATCCAAATCCACGATCGCTCGCTGGATTCGTTCTACCATTCAGGAAGCATACCGACTTCAGGAAAAAAACGGCCCCCTCCGGGAGTGAGAGCTCACTCCACCCGGGCTGTGGCAGCTTCGTGGGCAGTTCGTCATCAGGGTTCGGCTTTGCAAAATTGCAGGGCCGCAACCTGGTCATCCTTGCACACCTTTGCGAGGTTCTACAGGGTTCATACCCAGGCCTCGTCTGATGCAGTTGTTAGTAGGAAGGTTCTGCAGGCGGCGGTGGCTCACCGGCCGACCTAAGCCTTTCCGGTTCTTTCGTTCCCTTTTCCTGTTCCCGCCCTTGGGACTGCTTTGGAACGTCCCATGGTAATCTGTATCCCCCAATAAGGCGATAAAGAAAGATGGATTTTTGGTTCTTACCGTAAAATCTCTTTCTTGGAGCCTTCATTGGGGGACACAGCACCCTCCCTGTTTAAGTTGTACCGCGTTGGGCTTTGAGCTCCTTGTTGGGTTGGTACATATGTTTAAAGTTCCGTGGCTTCTCCTACTGATTTCTCACCAACTGAGGTACTTGGTATCTGTCGGTGGGTGTATACTGCCGGGGAGGAGCTAATTTTCTTGTTTTGCATAGTGTCAGCCTCCTAGCAGCAGCAGCATACACCCCATGGTAATCTGTGTCCCCCAATGAAGGCTCCAAGAAAGATTTTATGGTAAGAACCAAAAATCCATCTGTAATCTCTATATGTAAATATAGTGTTAACTGTGGATTCTGAACAAACCACTTATGGCTGAATGTGCCGAGTCTTTAGTGCTACTAAGGGCTTGCACACACAAGTGTAAAATTGGACCAATGTTGCACTATGAGGCAGTGCAGATCTGCGTTTTTTTTTTGCTCATGCCAAATCGGCCTGAGGAAAGGAAAAACAATTGCACCATGGTGAGAGTGCATACGTGAATCGGATCGCACTCACCCATACAAGTTTAAGGGTGAGTGTGAAACATTGCACTGCACTCGGACGTCATTCGCGTGCAGTCTGATTACCCGGCAATGGAGGAGATGGATAAAATAATTTCTCCATCTGCTCCGCCCCTGTGCTGCATTCTCATGTGAGAACTGGAGCAGAGTGCACTGACAGTTGGCTCAAACTCTGCATAATCGGCTTGATTCTCTCGAATCGACGACCGTGTGACCCTGGTTACCAACAAAAACTAGATGAAATGAGCATATATCAACCAGCTAACAAAAAACATAATACCCTTTAAAAGCATAAATTTTATTAAAAAAAGATAAAAAAAAAAAATTGTACCAAAACCATTTGTGTATACATGTGGATTAAAATTATTCACCATACATAGATATGTAAGAGATTGTGAAAATAGAAAAAGCTACTGGCCAGAAAAAGCAGGCATCACCAAAATATAAATCTGATTAAGGACACAAACACTAAGTA
Source organism: Dendrobates tinctorius (assembly GCF_039654945.1). Lineage (NCBI taxonomy): Eukaryota > Metazoa > Chordata > Amphibia > Anura > Dendrobatidae > Dendrobates > Dendrobates tinctorius. The sequence continues at coordinate 23,926,975 of NW_027361921.1, forward strand.
AAAACATTTAAAAGTCATACAAGTGACAATGCCAAAAAAGCACACAGAGGGCTCCTAATAGAGCCAACAAAACACCCCCCTGGTGAGCAAAATTACTGGCTTTATGGTTACAGAAATATAGACAATGTGGGTGATAACCAACACAATTATATGGCCAAATAGATAAACCAGTAAAGGTAGCTAGATCCAAATAGCTATAAGATAATACAAATATCTGGAAAACCTGATATAGTGGTCACAGATAAAAAAAAAAATAGACATATTGAAAGAGCATTCGTAGAAGATAAACATAACCTCAATAAACATGGTTGCATAGGTGCATTTAAATGCTCCAAAACACTACCAAAAAATTGGTTAAAATACTCAAAATATAAGACACAAATATCAATAATGTCTATACAAATAAATAAACCACTTGCACATAATAGGCTCAAGCCAAACACGTCAGTGCAGAGGATATTGTAAACAGATAAGGAGATAGGCAAGTTCAATGGACACCATACCAAAATAAACCTGGGAAGGGTCATAAAGTCTCAAATAGGTTGTAGAGACTAAATCCCGCCCGCACTGGCCTAATCAGTTACGTTCACATGGGGAAGCTTGTGGAGTGCCCGACGCATGTCGCCACCGCAAGGTGGCTTAGTCAGGGGCTGGAGAATGCGTCCAATACTAGTCATATTAGAGATTATATAATAGATAGATAGATATATATTATCTATCTATCTGACAATTAGTGTAAAAAACTGCAGCCGCAGCAAATAACCTGATCGGCCGCGTTGTGTAGAGAGGTCAGGACGCACAGTCAGACAGATATCCAAAGCGTGGTCCGTGACTAACAATTACTTCCAGGTGGATATCGGCTGATTAATGAAAACTGCGTAACATACCACAGCGCATGTGCGAGGGGACTGGTTTCCGCAGTAACCAATGACGCTGATACTTAGAACAATCCGGCTCAAATGGAAAGCGCATGTGCTGGAATTCGCCCAGGCAAAAGAATAGCTTAGTTACTCACCGATAACAGTGTTTTTCGGAACCCATGACAGCACCATGGAGAGAGGGGATCCGCCCTTCAGGGACAGGAACCTACAGAAAAAGGGCGGTACCTCTCCTCCGCCTTCAGTTGGTTACAGAGCATCAGAGGGTCTCCAGGTTAGTTAGACAACAGAAATATATACACAATATTATAATACTGCTTACTTATCAAAGCACCGTGCCTAAACGGAAACACTCTACTAACAGTAAAACGTGCTCACCATACTCGTGAAGGGGAGGGGAATAAGCGGGTGCTGTCATGGGTTCCGAGAAACACCGTTATCGGTGAGTAACTAAGCTATTCTCTCTCACCCATGACAGCACCACGGAGAGAATTTCAGAGATTGGTAGCTTAGGGAGGGACCACCGCCTGAAGGACCCTTCTCCCGAAGGTCAGGTCAGATGTAGAGGCTAGATCTAATCTATAGTGCCTAAAAAAGGTCGAACGTGATGACCAGGTGGCCGCCTTACAGATTTGTTCTATTGATACCTCAGATTTTTCAGCCCATGAGGTCGCCATTGCCCTTGTGGAATGAGCTCTCAGCCCCTCTGGGATGGTATTCCCGCTGGATGAATATGCCAGGGCAATCGCATCCCTTATCCACCTTGCCAGGGTACTCTTGGATGCTTTGAGCCCCTTCCGAGGACCCTGGAAACATACAAAGAGAGCCTTCCTTCCTACACTTTTTGGTGGTCTCTAAGTACTGTACTAGGCACCTTTTAACATCTAAAGTGTGGAACTTTTCTTCCCCCTTATTTTTTGGATTTGGGCAGAAGGAAGGAAGGACTACCTCCTGGGACCTGTGAAAATGTGATGACACTTTAGGTAAATAGGTTTTAGGATGACTATCCTCTAGAATTTTTGTAAAAGGAGGCCCCGCTGACAAGGCTTGAATATCGCTCACTCTTCAGGCTGTTGTTAGTGCCACCAGAAGCACAGTTTTAAGAGATAGGATTTTTAGGGGTGCCGAGTGAATTGGTTCAAACGGAGGGCCTGTTAGTGTTGAAAGTACAAGATTCAGGTCCCATGATAGTAATCTTTGACTGGCTATTGGCCTAGATCTGGTTGCGGCTTTAATAAACCGTGCTACCCAGGGGTCACCTGCCACATCATGGTTATAGAGGGCGTCTAACGCCGCTATTTGTACTTTTAATGTGTTGACCATCAGACCCTGTTCTAGGCCCTTTTGTAGAAATTCTAGGATCTTATCAATCTGAACCCCATCCTGAACCTTTGCCCTAGAGGTGGATAGAAATTTTTTCCATGTTCTGCCATAAGCTCTCATTGTAACCGGTTTCCTACTTTTTTGTAGTGTAGTTATCAGGTTTTCTGAAAAACCCCTGTCCCTCATCAGTGCCCTTTCAAATTCCATGCTGTTAAATGGAGGTTCGGTGCCTGAGGATGTAGCACTGGGCCCTGCGATAGCAGGTCCGGGAGATGCGATAGGACCCATGGGTCGGTTACGGAGAGCATTCTTAGCCAGGAAAACCAGGTTCCTTTGGGCCAGAAGGGGGCTATCAGTATCATCCTCGCCCTGTCCTCCCTGACTTTCTTTAGGACTGCTGGAATGAGCATGATTGGGGAAAAAAGGCATATGTTAGTCTCAGTGTCCATGGTAGCATAAATGCGTCCAGAGTTAGAGGATTCCCCCTGTGATCTAGGGAGCAGAAGGAGTCTACTTTGTTTTTGAAGTCGGCGAACAGATCTACGTCTGGGGTCCCCCACATTTTTACAATCTGCCGAAAAATAGACTGCTTTAGTACCCATTCCCCCTGTCGTAATTGGGTGCGGCTCAGAAAGTCTGCCCTTTGATTCTCTGTACCGCGGATGTGTAGGGCTGTCAGAGATAACAGGTTTGCCTCCGCTAGTTGAGGATTTTGGCGGATGTGTCCATTAGGGCTCGGGACCTGGTTCCCCCCTGGTGATTTATATAGGCCACTGTGACCCGATTGTCCGAAAGGATACGGACATGGTGGTTCTGGAGTAGGGGTAGGAAGTGTGTTAGGGCATAGCCTACTGCTAGAAGCTCCTTTTGATTTGAGGAGGCTTTTAGTTCTTGATTTCCCCATACGCTCTGAGTCACCTCGTTGTTCATGTGCGCTCCCCATCCTGTGGGACTGGCATCCGTTGTCACTATGTGTGTTATCTTTGATGCCCAGGGGATCCCTTTGGACAGGTTCTCCTGGTTTCCTCACCAAGCTAGGGAATGAATAGTGCTTGAATTTAGGGTAATGCGACCCTCTAGGTCAGGGTTTCCCAACTCCAGTCCTCAAGGCACACCAACAGATCATGTTTTCAGGATTTCCTTAGTATTGCTCAGGTGATAATTGCTTCACCTGTGCAATACAAAGGAAATCCTGAAAACATGATCTGTTGGTGTGCCTTGAGGACTGGAGTTGGGAAACCCTGCTCTAGGTGTCCCCCTATTACTGCCTGGTTGGCCAATACGTCCCACTGGAGATTTCGCGTGTGTAACTGAGCCCATTGAACTGCTGGCAGGCAGGCAGATAGTGAACCCAACAGTGACATGGCCTTCCTTAGTGTCATGGAGGGATTTTGGATTGCTCTTGCTGTAATTTGAGCGATCTTCTCCTTTTTGTGGTCTGGGAGGCGACACTCCTGAATGTTTGAGTCTAGTGTTAGGCCCAAGAATTCTTGTACCCTGCTGGGCTCCAATCTTGATTTTTTTAGATTTAGAAGCCAGCCCAGGTCTTGTAGAGTGTTCATCACCCTGTCTCTCTGTTCCCTGCATTTTTGAGCCGAGCTGCCCGCTATTAGGAAATCGTCTAGATACGGGATTATTATTATATCTTGTTCCTTTATATGAGCCATCATTTCCGCTACTATTTTGGCGAATACTCGCGGGGCTATCGATATTCAGAACGAAATTCTTTCACCTTGCCTTTTATTGAGACGGCTAACCTCAGATACTTCCTGGAGTATTTGTGGATAGGGACGTGATAATAAGCGTCGCTGAGGTCCAACACCGTCATGTAGCAGTTTGGGACCAGGACTTTGGTGGTAGATTTGATAGACTCCATTTTGAAGCTCTGGTTCTTGACGTATTTGTTTAGCTTCCTCAGATTTATAATTGTACGAAAGGTGCCGTCTGGTTTGGTCACTAGAAAAAGGGGGGAGTAGAACCCTCTGCCCATATCCTGCAAGGGAACCTCCTGGAGGACTCCTTTTTTTACTAGGCCTAGAACCTTGCTTTTTAGCGCTTCCTGTTCTCGCATGCTGGATCTCATCGGCGTTGTTACATATTTTTGAGGTGGGAGAGAGCGAAAGTCTATCCATAGGCCCTCCTGGATTAGGTTTATTATCCATGGGTTTGTTGAAATTCTCCTCCAGGCTGGAAGGAAAAAGGATAACCTTCCCCCCCACCCTTGGCGTACTGTCACTTGGAGGGCTTTTTGTCCCGGGGAGAGTTATTAAAGAAGCCGCCTCTATCTCTTCTTTTATCATCCCACTTTTGTTCCCTTGGTGGTCTTCTCTGAAAAAACCTCCTATTCCGAAAGGGTCTTTTAAATGCCGCTGGCCCTAAATTTGGGAATCCTTTTTTCTTGTCCCCCGCTTTCTGGAGGATGTCATCTAACGTTTCCCCAAAAAGGAATTTTCCTTCACAGGGGATGGAGCATAATTTCATTTTGGTCTGTAGGTCCCCATGCCAACTTTTAAGCCATAGTGTCCTTCAGGCCGCGTTTGAAAGTGCTGCTGTTTTGGACGATAGTCTGACTGAATCGGCCGATGAGTCCGCTAGGAATGCAGCCGCTCCCCTTATTAATGGGATAGAATCTAAAATTTTATCTCTAGGTGTCCCTTCCCTCAGCTGTTTCTCAAGTTGGTCCACCCATACCATTAGGGCTCGAGGTACATGTCGCCGCTATCGCTGGCCTGAGGTTACCGCCTGCCGACTCCCAAGCCCCCTTTAGAAAGGTATCCGCCTTCTTATCTAGGGGGGCCCTGAGGGTGCCCATGTCCTCAAAGGGAAGGGCGAATTTCTTTGAGGCTTTAGCAACTGCTACATCGAGTTTCGGGGCTCTATCCCAAGACGTGGATACCTCCTCCTCAAAGGGATATTTCCTTTTAAGGGAAGGGACTGTAGTATTTTTCCTATCTAGCTTATCCCATTCCTTTTTTATTAGACCCTTGACGATTTCGTTCAGCGGAAATGCTCTCCGTTTTTTCTGGCCTAGTCCCCCGAACATTATGTCCTGGACTGTCTTATCCAGCCTCGGGTCCAATACCCCCATGGTAGACCTTACAGCTTTCACTAGTTTGTCTACCTCTTCTAGGGGAAAACAATGGCGCCCTCCTGTTTCCTCATCTGAGGATGAGGAGCCGGATTCTGAGGATTTAGACGAGATTTCTCCCGATGTGGAAGAATCTGACTGGGAGGTTTCTACCATGTCTTTTTTCCTCGTTTTATCCTAATGTTTAAGGGATTCGAGGGCACTCTGGACCTCTGATTTAATTGTGGCCCTTAGGTCAGATGCAAAATCCAGAGTCTCCTGACAATTTCTTTTGTACAGGACTCGCATAGTTTTTTCTCCCATGATACCGGTAGGGGTTTAGTGCAAGTGGGACATTCCCTGTTCTTTTTAGCCTTCTTCTTTCCCTCATAAGGGAGAGGGATTGCATCACAAGGGTGACATTCACGAAGATCACTTACCCCAAAAAGGCGTGCGGCTGCAGGTACCGGTTCGGGAGACAGAGTCAGGTCCAGTATTGGCTGATCTCCTGGTGGCGTTTTGCTCCTCGCTGCTGACGTACTACGCCGCGTGGAGTGACTGCTGGAACGGCGCTCTGTGTTTCGTTCCTTTTGTCGGTGGTGGTGTTGGTGGTGCTGCTGCTGTTTCAGCTGCTGCCTCTGCTCCTGTTGCTGGTCGCTATCCTCCATTATTAGGATCGCTTCCAGCCAGGAGTTTCTGCGCCTCACCTTTTTTTAAACTTAGCACCCTGTAACGTCACCTTTCCCCCCGCATGCGCTGGTTGGGGAGCACACTCCTGCACATGCGCCCGGTTCCGGGACCCGGAAGTCGCTGCTCTACTTCCGGGGCAGCGGCCATCTTGGTACTCTCCGTACCATGGTGCTGCCCACGCTCCACCGGGTCCTGCCGAGCCCAGATCTCCTTTCCGGAGCGGCGACTCCGGCGTCTTCCCCCCCCGCTAACCCGGCAGCCAGCATCAGCCCTGGCGGCTTCGGGCACAGCACCTGCCGCTGCCGATAACCGGACAGGCCGGCCCCGGACTCCTGGATGCACAGGTACCGTCCTGTGGGTCCCTCCGTCAGGGACAGGAACCCAACTGAAGGCGGAGGAGAGGTACCGCCCTTTTTCTGTAAGTTCCTGTCCCTGAAGGGCGGATCCCCTATCTCCGTGGTGCTGTCATGGGTGAGAGAGAAATGGACGTGCATGCCTGTTGTAACTTCAAAGGTAAAGCAGCAACAGCAAAAATGAGAACGTACAACGTCCGAGAAAAAATAAGAACATAAATAAAGACATGTAATTTGTACTGGAACTTATTGCGCAAATACAGACATACCAAAATAAAGCGTAGACTATAAGTTTTATCAAGCACAGGGAGGATGGTTACCCCGGTATCCAAATAACGCTGATAGAACAAGCAAAATCAGATAGAGCACTATGTTTTATCAAGCGCAGGAAAAGTGGTTACCCTGGAAACCCATGACGCTGATAGTTAGAGCAATCAAGATCAGATTGAATTCTAGCACACGCTTGCTCTAATGAGCAAAATAAACATACGTGCCATTAGAAAATAAAATAGCGGCAACAAAGTAAAAATATATAACGTCCAAAATAAGATATAGACACGTAGTTCTTAGTATTAGATAATCATAGCCGATATTTATTGCGCCCAACATACACACATACAAAGATAAGGGCTGAACTATAAGTTTACCAGGCGCGAAGAATATGGTTACCGCAATGGTCAATAAGACTAATACTTGGCGTAAAACGCGCTCAAATAGAGCACGCAAATGCTGAAGTCTGAACAAGCAATACACGTATGCGTGCCTATTATATAACAGCAACAAAGTATAAATATAAAGCGTCCAAGATAAAATGGAAACACATGATTCTTGATATTAAATAGTGATAAATAATGCTTATTACGCGCATAATACAACACGTACAAAAGTGAAGGGCAAGATATAGCAAATTCTGCGTATTCAAATAAAACAAGATAAATAGTACCCTAATTCATGGACGCTAGAAAATATACCCATTCTAATATACACTAGCGCAAAGAAACATGATTACCACAAAACTCAGTGACGCTGATACTGAGAATATTCTGGTTCAAACAGTCCTCAACACGTATGTGCTGAGATCAGGGGAATAGTGTGGACAGACATGCTTATTATCTCTTCAAATAAAAAAGGGGGGACACAACATCCCCACAAAATATAGTCAAAACAATGAAGATAAATAAGACATTTAAATAGTCATAAACAATATTTAATACACACATAAAACAGACATATGAAGATGGCAAATCTACTTTATTAGATGCTGCGCACCAATGTCTATATATCACAATTTTATTATTAATCTTATTACGGCAAGATCTACTGAGATCTGAATCCACATAAATCTAAAGAGAATACACATGCAGTCAAAAAAGCAAAAATGATGGAGATAGAACGCTGTCAAAATAACAGACTGTAGAAGTCACATTAATTAAATCACTCTGCAAATATAATATAAGCAGAAAAGAAACATGCTATGTATCTCAAAAGGTTTTTTGTAGACGCAAATCATTGTATTAAGAAAAGATTAATGTTTATTATGAAACACTGACAAACTCAATCGATAGTATTATAAAGGTTACCAAGATATTATATTGTTAACCATAATACTAGGTGACATTAAATATATACACATAGAAGGCCAAAAGGTCAGACTACTCTGAAATAGTGGTTTTATATATTTGGTTGTCACTATATATACACAATGTACAGATAGTAGAAGGATGTTAAACAACCCTTAGAAAAACCCAAGATGGTGATAATACCAACTATAACGTAATTTGGAGGATATTGAGAGAAATGGTTATGGAGGTAAGGAAAACCGCCATAATAAATATTCAATCAAGATGGTGTCAAATAGAGAAGAGGGGGACCAAATATCCATTTAGTCACGAGAGAGAGAGAGAGAGAGAGAGAGAGAGAGAGAGAGAGAGAGAGAGAGAGAGAGAGAGAGAGAGAGAGAGAATTTTGTTTGTCCGCCAGAACAATTGTCAAAAACGGAAGTGTGAAAGAGGCCTAAGGCTAATTAAACAAATGTTCCCAAATTATAGAGCAAAGACATAACGATGCTCAGATGCAGATACATCAGAGTCCCGAACATGACAATCCCAGATGGATCCATAAAATGGTGAGAAATGAAGTCCAATCGAAGAGGATCCATAGAGAGCTTTATCCAAAGGCTAATGGAAGGTATAGTATATCCAAATTGGAAAAAAAAAAAAAAAAGGAAACCAAGGGAGAATCGTCCAGAGGGCAACATCAAGACCGGTTAAACGAGCCCTCTGTGTGCTTTTTTGGCATTGTCACTTGTATGACTTTTAAATGTTTTTACTTGGTGTTGTTTATGTGTCCTTAATAAAATTTATATTATTTTGGTGATCCCTGCTTTTTCTGGTCAGTAGCTTTTTCTATTATTTTCACAGTGTTTGTTCATGCTGATTGCAGGAGTATCCCTACTCTATATTTAGTGGTGCCCTCCTGATCCCTACTTTTGCACAGATATGTTATTTATTATTATTTATATAACACCATTGATCCTATGGTGCTGTACATGAGAAGGGGTTACAAACAAATTACAGATATCACTTACAGTAAACAAACTAACAATGACAGACTGATACAGAGGGGAAAGGACTCTGCCCTTTCGGGCTTACATGCTACAGGATGGTGGGGAAGGAGACAGTAGGTTGGTGGGTTGCAGCAGTTCCGGTGTTGGTTGAGGTGTTATCACCGGTAGTGGTGAGAGAAGGAGGTAGCGGTGTCATTGCAGGCTTTCTTGAAGAGGTGGGTTTTCAGGTTCTGTCTGAAGGATCCAAATGTGGTTGATAGTTGGACTTGTTGGGGCAAAGAATTCCAGAGAATAGGGGCTATTCGGGAGAAGTCTTGGAGGCGGTTGGGTGAGGAGCGAATAAGTGTGGAGGAGAAAAGGAGGTCTTGGGAGGACCGGAGATTACGTGAGGGAAGGTATCGGGAGATTAGTTCAGAGTCATATGGGGGAGACAGGTTATAGATGGCCCTGTAGGTCAGTATTAGTAATTTGAACTGGATACGCTGGCTGAGGGAATGGGAGCCAGTGAAGAGATTTGCAGAGGGGAGGAGCGGAGGAGTAGTGAGGAGAGAGATGAATTAGTCGGGCGGCAGAGTTAAGGATGGACTGGAGAGGAACGAGGGTGTTAGCAGGGAGACCACAGAATAGGATGTTGCAGTAGTCGAGGCGGGAGATGATGAGGGCATGCACAAGGGTTGAGGAAAGGACTGATTCTGGAAATATTTTTGAGCTGGAGGCGACAGGAGGCAGAAAGAGCTTGGATGTGCGGTTTGAAGGACAGGGCAGAGTCAAAGGTTACTCTGAGGCAGCGGAGTTCTGGTACTGGGGAAAGTGTGATGTCATTAATTGTTATAGCTAGGTCGGGTAAAGAAGATCTGTGAGATGGAGGAAAGATGATGAGTTCAGATTTGTCTACATTGAGTTTGAGGAAGCAAGAGAAGGAGGATATGGCTGATAGACACTCTGGGATTCTGGACAGCAGAGAGGTGATGTCTGGGCCAGAGAGGTAGATCTGAGTGTCATCAGCATAAAGGTTGTAGTGGAATCCATGGGACTTTATGAGTTGCCCCAGACCAAGTGTATAGATTGAGAAGAGTAGGGGTCCTAAAACAGAGCCTTGGGGGACTCCAACAGAGAGAGGGTGGGATGAGGAGGTGGTGTGGGAGACGCTGAATGTGCGGTTGGAAAGGTATGAGGAGATCCAGGATAGTGCAAGGCCTTTGATGCCGAAGATGTGATATATCGACATATACTGTATCTACGGTATATGTACATATCTATTTGATGATGGGATACTTTCCCCGCTCTAGAATATGAATCTATCCCTACCTGGGAGCGGAGGTTGACACCCTAGGGATATTCAAATTGGCACCCCCACTCCATGGTGGCTTAACCTCACTGCCCTATATTCACCCTATAAGAGGGACTATACTTCAACACTAAAATAATATCTCTTGCCCACATAGAAAGTCTATTAGTAAAATGATGTCATATGCCCTGATTGAAGGCTTGTATTAAGATAGAATATTTGTACTAATTTGGGCAGAGCCAGTTAATCACCAGTTTTAGGGTCACAAGATTGTTCAGAGAAGGGTGGACGATCTCTACCCAAAAAAGCATACAATACTAGGTAAGATAGTCATTACAGCAGGGATTATATTATTTGTTATAATCACTCCTAGTCATCTTAAATTGATAGATATATATATATATATATATATATATATATATATATATATATATATATATATATATACATACATACATACATACATACATACATATACATACATATACACACACACACACACACAGTCATGGCCAAAAGTTTTGAGAATGACACAAATATTATATTTTCACATGATCTGCTGGCCTCTGGTTTTTATGTGTTTGTCAGATGTTTTTATCACATACAGATATACAGTGCCTACAAGTAGTATTCAACCCCCTGCAGATTTAGCAGGTTTACACATTCGGAATTAACTTGGCATTGTGACATTTGGACTGTAGATCAGCCTGGAAGTGTGAAATGCACTGCAGCAAAAAAGAATGTTATTTCTTTGTTTAATTTTTTTTTAAAATGTGAAAAGTTTATTCAGAGGGTCATTTATTATTCAACCCCTCAAACCACCAGAATTCTGTTTGGTTCCCCTAAAGTATTAAGAAGTATTTCAGGCACAAAGAACAATGAGCTTCACATGTTTGGATTAATTATCTCTTTTTCCAGCCTTTTCTGACTATTTAAGACCCTCCCCAAACTTGTGAACAGCACTCATACATGGTCAACATGGGAAAGACAAAGGAGCATTCCAAGGCCATCAGAGACAAGATCGTGGAGGGTCACAAGGCTGGCAAGGGGTACAAAACCCTTTCCAAGGAGTTGGGCCTACCTGTCTCCACTGTTGGGAGCATCATCCGGAAGTGGAAGGCTTATGGAACTACTGTTAGCCTTCCACGGCCTGGACCGCCTTTGAAAGTTTCCTCCCGTGCCGAGGCCAGGCTTGTCCAAAGAGTCAAGGCTAACCCAAGCACAACAAGGAAGGAGCTCCGGGAAGATCTCATGGCAGTGAGGACATTGGTTTCAGTCAATACCATAAGTAACGTACTCCACCGCAATGGTCTCCGTTCCAGACGAGCCCGTAAGGTACCTTTACTTTCAAAGCGTCATGTCAAGGCTCGTCTACAGTTTGCTCATGATCACTCGGAGGACTCTGAGACAGACTGGTTCAAGGTTCTCTGGTCTGATGAGACCAAGATCGAGATCTTTGGTGCCAACCACACACGTGACGTTTGGAGACTGGATGGCACTGCATACGATCCCAAGAATACCATCCCTACAGTCAAGCATGGTGGTGGCAGCATCATGCTGTGGGGCTGTTTCTCAGCCAAGGGGCCTGGCCATCTGGTCCGCATCCATGGGAAGATGGATAGCACGGCCTACCTGGAGATTTTGGCCAAGAACCTCCGCTCCTCCATCAAGGATCTTAAGATGGGTCGTCATTTCATCTTCCAACAAGACAACGACCCAAAGCACACAGCCAAGAAAACCAAGGCCTGGTTCAAGAGGCAAAAAATCAAGGTGTTGGAGTGGCCTAGTCAGTCTCCTGACCTTAACCCAATTGAAAACTTGTGGAAGGAGCTCAAGATTAAAGTCCACATGAGACACCCAAAGAAGCTAGATAACTTGGAGAAGATCTGCATGGAGGAGTGGGCCAAGATAACTCCAGAGACCTGTGCCGGCCTGATCAGGTCTTATAAAAGACGATTATTAGCTGTAATTGCAAACAAGGGTTATTCCACAAAATATTAAACCTAGGGGTTGAATAATAATTGACCCACACTTCTATGTTTAAAATTTATTAAAATTTAACTGAGCAACATAACTTTTTGGTTTGTAAGATTTATGCATCTGTTAATAAATCCTGCTCTTGTGTGAAGTTTGAAGGCTCCAACTTATTTGCATCTTATCAAACCTGCTAAATCTGCAGGGGGTTGAATACTACTTGTAGGCACTGTATAATTGCAATCATATTATGAGTAGCAAAAGGTTATATTGACAGTTAGAATGAGTTAATGCAGCAAGTCAATATTTGCAGTGTTGACCCTTCTTCAGGACCTCAGCAATTCTCCCTGGCATGCTCTCAATCAACTTCTGGATCAAATCCTGACTGATAGCAGTCCATTCTTGCAAAATCAATGCTTTTATTTTGTCTGAATTTGAAGATTTTTGTTTGTCCACCCGTCTCTTGATGATTGACCACAAGTTCTCAATGGGATTAAGATCTGGGGAGTTTCCAGGCCATGGTCCCAAAATCTCTATGTTTTGTTCCCTGAGCCATTTAGTTATCACCTTTACTTTATGGCAAGGTGCTCCATCATGTTGAAAAAGGCATTGTTGATCGCCAAACTGCTCTTGGACAGTTGGGAGAAGTTGCTCTTGGAGGACATTCTGGTACCATTCTTTATTCATGGCTGTGTTTTTAGGCAAGACAGAGCGAGCCCATTCCCTTGGCTGAGAAGCAACCCCACACATGAATGGTTTCAGGATGCTTGACAGTTGGCATGAGACAAGACTGGTGGTAGCGCTCACCTGGTCTTCTCCGAATAAGCCGTTTTCCAGATGTCCCAAACAATCGAAAAGGGGATTCATCAGAGAAAATGACTTTACCCCAGTCCTCAGCAGTCCACTCCCTGTACCTCTTGCAGAATATCAGTCTGTCCATGGTGTTTTTCCTGGAGAGAAGTGGCTTCTTTGCTGCCCTCCTTGAGACCAGGCCTTGCTCCAAGAGTCTCCGCCTCACAGTGCGTGCAGATGCATTCACACCTGCCTGCTGCCATTCCTGAGCAAGCTCTGCACTGCTGCTAGCCCGATCCCGCAGCTGAAACACTTTTAAGAGACGGTCCTGGCGCTTGCTGGTCTTTCTTGGGCGCCCTGGAGCCTTTTTGGCAACAAGGGAACCTCTCTCCTTGAAGTTCTTGATGATGCGATAGATTGTTGACTGAGGTGCAATCTTTCTAGCTGCGATACTCTTCCCTGTTAGGCCATTTTTGTGCAGTGCAATGATGACTGCACGTGTTTCTTTAGAGATAACCATGGTTAACAGAAGAGAAACAATGATGCCAAGCACCAGCCTCCTTTTAAAGTGTCCAGTGGTGTCATTCTTACTTAATCATGACAGATTGATCTCCAGCCCTGTCCTCATCAACACCCACACCTGTGTTAATGGAGCAATCACTGAAACGATGTTAGCTGGTCCTTTTAAGGCAGGGCTGCAATGATGTTGAAATGTGTTTTGGGGGATAAAGTTCGTTTTCTAGGCAAACATTGACTTTGCAAGTAATTGCTGTTAAGCTGATCACTCTAACATTCTGGAGTATATGCAAATTGCCATTTAAAAAAAATGAAGCAGTAGACTTTGTAAAAACTAATATTTGTGTCATTCTCAAAACTTTTGGCCATGACTATAATATATATATTTTTTTTTCTCTATCTATATATCAAATTGTCCGTCATCCACTTCCGTTTGGATGTCCCCGAATCCCACAATCCACAGCACCAGAAGTACGCCGACCGCCATGTTGGAATACCCAAGTGATGGGTATTCCAATCCTTTCCATAGTACCACCAGCAGGATCCCGCCGGAACCTCCCGCGGACAGACCCGCTGCTGCCTGCCCACCCACCTCCGTGCAGTCACAGCTGGCAGGAAAGACCGCAGCTTGCGGCCTGTGCTGGAGATGGGGTGCAGGCGCCCTCTGGTGGCGCTGCACCTCATCTCCAGCACAGGCCACAAGGCGCGGTCTTTCCTGACGGCTGCCCTCCGCCAGGAGTCCCCAGCCGCTGGACCCGCCACTGCTGGCCACGCCGCTGGACTCCCCCCGCCGGACCTGCGGCGCCATCAGCATAACCCCTCCCCACTTAGCCTTTACAAAAAGGTGAAGGGTAACTATGGAAATTGAAGGGAGAGCCGCCATGGAGCAGAGGCACCATATCATATCCCCCCTTGGATAAATACATACACTAGCTGAAGAACCCAGCGCTGAGATCTCATCTCCCGAGATCTTGGTACCAATATCAACATCTGTGCATGCCCCGGCAGCCATTTTTCCCCAGAGTCCACCGCACAGTAAACCAAGTGCAGGAGCTCTGGGCTTTCACAAAATGTCGGCAGTGCCCCCACACCACCGAACACCCGCAGCGGAGCACATCGGAACACCCCCTCATCCCAGCCTGCAGCAATTCTCCACTCTTGCCTCCTCCAACAGCGACACTGGGACCCTGCTTCACCGAGGCTGGTAAGGTATATCTGCATTATAAGACGCAACCCCATTTTCCCTAAAAACTTTGGGGAAAAGTGCGTCTTATATTCCGAAAAAATACAGTATGTATGTACGTGCACGCACACACAGAGTGGGTACAGAAAGTATTGAGACCTCTTTAACTTTTTCAATCATTGTTTCATTGCAGCTATTTGGTAAATTCAAAAAAGTTCATTTTTTTCTCATTAATGTACACTCTGCACCCCATCTTGACTGAAAAAAAAAAAAACAAAGGTAAAAATTTTGGCAAGTTTGTTAAAAAAGAAAAACTGAAATATATCGCATGGTCATCATAAGTATTCAGACCTTTTGCTCAGACACACATATATAAGTCACATGCCGTCCATTTCCTTGTGATCCTCCTTGAGATGGTTCTACTCCTTCACTGGACTGCAGCTGTGTTTAATTAAACTGATAGGACTTGATTTGTCAAGGCAGACACCTGTCTATACAAGACCTCTCAGTGCATGTCAGAACAAGTGATTATCATGAGGTCAAAGGAACTGGCCAAGAAGCTCAGAGACAGAATTGTGGCAAGGCACAGATCTGGCCAAGGTTTCAAAATAATTTCTGCAGTACTCATGGTTCCTAAAAAGCACAGTGGCCTCCATAATTCTTAAATGGAAAAAGTTTGGGACCACCAGAAGTCTTCCTAGACCTGGCCGTCCAGCCCAACTGAGCAATCGTGGGAGAAGAGTCTTGTTGAGAGAGGTAAAGAACCACCCCAAGATCACTGTGGCTGAGCTCCAGAGATGCAGTAGGGAGATAGTGCCACAAAGTCAGCTATCACTGCAGCCATCCACCAGACGGGCCTTTATGGCAGAATGGCCCAACGGAAGAGTCTCCTCAGAGCAAGACATATGAAAGCCTGCATAGAGTTTTCTGGAAAAAAAAAAAAAAAACAAACAAACCACACAACACATGAAGGACTCCCAGACTGAGAAATAAGATTCTCTGGTCTGAGGAGATGAAGATAGAACTTTTTGGTGATAATTGTAAGTGGTATGTGTGGAGAAAACCAGGCACTGCTCACTACCTGCCCAATACAATTCCAACAGTGAAACATGGTGGTGGCAGCATCGTGCTATGGGAGTGTTTTTCAACTGCAGGGACAGGACGACTGGTTGCATTTCAAGAAAACATGAATCTGGCCAAGTACAGAGATATCATGGATGAAAACCTCTTCCAGAGTGCTCTGGACTTCAGACTTGGCTGAAGGTTCACCTTCCAACAAGACAATGACCCTAAGCACACAGCTAAAATAACAAAGGAGTGGCGTAAGAACAACTCTGTGACCATTCTTGACTGGCCCAGCCAGAGCTCTGACCTAAACCCAATTGAGCATCTCTGGAAAGACCTGAAAATGGCTGTCCAGCAACGTTCACCATCCAACCTGACGGAACTGGAGAGGATCTGCAAGGAAGAATGGCAAGGATCCCCAAATCCAGGTGTGAAAAACTTGTTGGATCATTCCCAAGACGACTTATGGCTGTATTAGCTCAAAAGGGTGCTTCTACTCGATACTAAGCAATGGGTCTGAATACCTATGACCATGTGAAATAAATGAAAGACTTATCCTTTACTGGTTTTCTCATGACAATCTAAATTTATATTTGGAGCTTGCACAAAATGAAGATATAATCATGGATATCTTACATTATATGCATATATAGGTTTTAGTATAATATATTGAATGTTCATGAGATCTTGCCCTAATCGCCGTGCTACTGTTAAACATTGAAGAGGGCGGATATAATAATCAGAATTTGCATGATTACTGCTACGTTATTTTCTGCCGCTTTATACATTGGATTTCGGGCTTGTGGATAGCAGGCGCGTCAAACTTTGGATACGTCATCTCCTGCTGTCTGGAATGCAGGAGCTTTCATCTGTGACACGCAGGCGCGCCTCATACTGCTGTCTGGGACTTCCCACACATCATCTGCGCATGCACCATCATGCAAACACACCCACATTATCTCCTTCACTCAGTGGACGCCGAACACAGGTGTCGGAACCCACTGTGGTGATTTGCAATTGCAATATTTAAGGGTCATATACACACCTCATAGCTACTTCCCCTGACAAAGCTGCTGGACGCAGTGACACGCGTTGGGCGTTGTGGACAGTGTGATCTCTGGGTAATTATATGTGATTGTATATTTTTTATTTCAATCTGAACAGCATGAGAGTAAAACTTGGTCATTATGGATTATCCCTATATACTTGAATGGCGGTGCATTCCTTTATTACTAGCTGTCAGAATTTTTCTTTCAGCTTTGATACATTGTTATTTTTTTGTGAGTGCACCTATTATCTGGGTATTCTGGATTAACCCCATTTAGTCCGATAAGGAGCACCCCTTTATTACTAGCTGCTTGTACTATTCAGCTCTGATATATTTCTATCTTTGTGAGTGCGCCCAATTGCACGTTTTCTTCTCCTGCTGAGTAGTGATTTATCACTTTCACGTATTACCCTTTATTCATTTGAGCATAAGTTTGCATTTCATCATGACTATGTATCCACTAGTCTGCATGTCTTTTCACTTGTTTTTAATGATGTTTCATTGTGCACATTTGCCTGTTTGGTATATGTATGTCTAATAAAAGCCTTTTTTTTTTTATACGGATTCATGCTGTGAGTGCACGTTTTTCTGTACTTTTCTACTTTTGGAGATTGATTGTTGGCTGAAGGGTTATCCATAAGCTACGGTCACGATATCCATCATCTGGAGGAACGAAGGCTGTGACTGCACACTATACCGGCTGGAGATAACAAAAGCTCTGGGCCAACCAAAAGTTGGGAGACAGTAGGTATCGCCTGGTACGGGGGGCCAGTGGAATTACCGATCTCGGATTGGGAACATTGTATGTTGGCCATCTACATGGATTTGTTGTACAACCATGGATGTATGGAATAAAAATAGTTGCATCGTTAACCTTCCTAGGTGATTTTTACAACCCACCTCAGATCTTCACAGGGTATATACCCATTATTAATCCTTATTAATAAAATGTACACTTTTAAAGGGTATTCTGTTTTTGTAAATTCTGTGTGACCCTGGCTAAAACTACAGATCTGCAAGTCATCAAAAGTGTCACTAATGGAGTAGAGCCCACCCTGCCAGAAATCGGGAAGTAAGGAGACTGCAGAGTTGTAAACTGCTCAAGAAACAACTTGCGAACTCCCCACTTTTTTTTTTTTTTTTCCCATCTGGTGCATATCTACTTGCTGCAAAGCTGAACAGAAAATGTGTGAAAAAGCCCCTAGGCTCTCAAGCACTAGGTACTCTGCCCCAATTTTTGTTTGGATTCCATTTCCTGCTCATACTTCATTCATAATTACTCTATACCTCCATCGTGTTGCTGATTTTAATAGCTGCAGACAGGTTGATATTCAGGAATACATCAATATCTTTCAGCGCTTTGTTCTGCAAAACAAAAGGAAAATTGTTAAGTCTACAGATATTTACTATATGATGTGCAAAATCTAGCATGAATTACCTGCAACCTGGTATATATAGCACTGTATACTTTATATATGTGTGCGCCCTCCCTCCTGTGTCTTTGTTTAACCCCTTAGTGACAGAGCTAATTTAGACCTTATTAGCAGGACCCAATTTTTGAAATCTAACCAGCCTCACTTTAAATGGAAATAACTCTGGAGCACTTCAACAGATCCCACTGATTCGGAGACTGTATTCTTCCGACAAATTGTACTTCATGTTAGTGGCAAATATATAAAACAAAACCAAATGGAACAAACCAGTATATACCCCAATGAAGTCATATACTTTGTAGTATTGACGAAAGAGGGATCGAACAAGGACATATTAAACATGGATAAATGGAGAACACGTCCACTATTATAAATAGATATCAATTTATTAAACATATAGTACTGACATAACAAATATATGTACAAAAACAAGGATCAGGTAATACAAGCTGCTTAAGTCCTAAGGGCATATACGTATAAAATGCTCAGTGCTTTAGCCAAAAAATGGGCCATGTGTTTAGGGACTCACAAATAAGCGGAGATCACAAACAGGTGCGCATCCTGCAAAGAGACCCCCATTATCCCACGCAATAGTGCTTACCCATCATGGACTTCAATAGGACCCGTGCAGCACTGCCACCGACGCGCGTTTCGCCTCTTTTTCAAGTGGCGGCGCTGCACGGTACATATTTCTCATTTTTACAACACCATTTTATTTTTAGGGATCACATCACATTTAAAGTCACTTTGAGGGGTCTATATGATAGAAAATACCCCAAATTGACACCATTCTAAAAACTGCACCCCTCAAGGTGATCAAAACCAGATTCAAGAAGTTTATTAGCCCTTCAGGTGCTTCACAGGAATTTTTGAATGAAAAAAAAAACAAAAAAAAAAAAAAAACAACATTTAACTTTTTTTCACAAAAAAAAAATTACTTCAGGTCCAATTTTTTTATTTTACCAAAGGTAACAGGAGAATATGGACGGCAAAAGTTATTGTGAAATTTGTCCTGAGTACCCGATATGTGGGGGGGAACCACTGTTTCGGCACATAGCAGAGCTCGGAAGGGAAGGAGGGCCGTTTGACTTTTTCAATACAAAATTGGCTGGAATGGAGATCGGACGCCATTTTGTGTTTGGAGAGCCACTGATGTGCCTAAACAGAGGAAACCCCCCTACAAATGACCCCATTTTGGAAACTAGACCCCCCCCCCCCAAGGAACTTATCTAGATATGTGGTGCGCACTTTGAACCCCCCAATTGCGTCACAGAAGCTTGTAACTTACATTACAGCCGTAACATTAAAAAAATCATTTTCGCCACAAAAATGATCTTTTTGCCCCCAATTTTTTATTTTACCAAGGGTAACAGGAGAAAGTGGACCCCAAAAGTTGGTGTGCAATTTGTCCTGAGTAGGCTAAACCACTGTTTGGGTACATGGCAGAGCTTGGAAGGGAAGGAGCATCGTTTGACTTTTTCAATGCAGACTTGGCTGGAATTGAGATCGGACGCCATGTCGCGTTTGGAGAGCACCTGATGATGTGCCTGAACAGTGGAAACCCCCCCCCCAATTCTATCTCCAACCCTAACCCCAACACACCCCTAACCCCTACCCTAATCCTAACCCTAGCCCGAAAACGGAAATACTTTTTTTCATTTTATTATTTTTCCCTAACTAAGGGGGTGATAAAAGGGGGTTTGATTTACTATTTATAGCAGGTTTTTATGTTTGGCAGCTGTCACATGCTAAGGCTACTTTCACACTTGCGTTTTTTTGCGCTGCGTGTGCATAAAAAACGCATTATGCGTTTTCTTGCTTTTTGCGCATGTTTTTTTACAAAGAACCACATGCGTTTTTAAACGCAGATGTGCGCATGACCATGCACACGTCAGCGCACCCATAGACTGTTTTTTGGGTGAATTCCGTGCGCATGCGTTTTTTTTTTTTTTTTTTAGACAGGTCGGACGCACCAAAAATGCAACAGGTTGCATTTTGTGCGCCTGGGCGCACACTACAAAAAAGCGCACGCACATACAAACACGTACAAACACATGACAATGTGCACCCACGTTAAAGATAGGGGGAAAAAAACGCATACGCATGTACCGTATATACTCGAATATAAGCCGAGATTTTCAGCCCAAAAAATTGGGCTGAAAGTCCCCCTCTTGTCTTATATTCGAGTCATATACAAAGGGGGTCGGAGGGGGAGGGGGTGTCAGGTCATACTTACCTGTCCTGATGCTGTGTCTTGAGCCACCAGCTTCTCCCCGTGCTCGCTCTTCCTGCCTTCAGCAGTCACGTGGTGCCGCTCATTAAAACTCATGAATATGCGCATATTCATTAGTTTTAATGAGCGGTACCACATGACCGCTGAAGGCAGGAAGAGAGAGCGCAGAGAAGCTGGGGTCTCAAGACACAGCGTCAGGACGGGTAAGTATAGTGATACTCACCTGTCCTGCGTCCATGGCTGCTTGCTGCTGTCTGTCATCGGTCAGTGACTTCAGACAGAAGAGGGCGCGGTGACGTGGTTAGTGCGCGCCCCGCCCCCTGAAAGTCTGAACGTCACTGACTGATGACGTGGCAGATAGCGGTGAGCAGCCATGGACGCAGGACAGGTGAGTGAGTATCTGACACCCAGTGACGGAGAGGTGAGTATGTCATTTTTTTTTTTTTTTTTTTTACATGCAGCAGCATATGGGGGAATAATCTAAGGAGCTTCTTATGGGGTCAGCATATGGGGGAACAATCTATGGAGCTTCTTCTGGGGACACCATATGGGGGAATAATCTATGGAGCTTCTTCTGGGGACACCATATGGGGGAATAATCTATGGAGCATTTCCCACCCTAGGCTTATACTCGAGTCAATAAGTTTTCCCCGTTTTTTTGTAGCAAAATTAGTGGGGGGGGGGGGGGGGGTCGGTCGGCTTATACTCGGGTATGTACGGTATGCGCATAAACGCGGCACAAAAAAACCGCAAGTGTGAAACCAGCCTAAAAGACGCTTTTTATTGGAAAAAAAATAGTTTTTGCATCACCACATTGAGAGCTATAATTTTTCCACATTTTGACCCACAGAGTCATGTGAGGTCTTATTTTCTGCAGGACGAGTTGACGTTTTTATTGGTACCATTTTCGGGCACATGACATTTTTATATCGATTTTTTTCCGATTTTTGGGGAGCAAAATGAACAAAAATCAGCAATTCATCATTTATTGTTTTTTTTTTGGGGGGGGGGGGTGTTTACACCATTCTGCGTGTGGTAAAATTTATAAAGCGGTTTCATTCTTCAGGTCGGTACGATTGCAGCGGTACCTCTTATATCTTTTTTTATGTTTTGGCGCTTTTATACAATAAAAATTTTTTATAAAAAATTGTTATTTGTGAATAGTTTTATTCTGCAAGCTATAACTTTATTTTTCCAGTGATGGAGCTGTATGGGGGAAAAAAAAAAAGAATTAGGGAATTTTTAATTTAGGAATTTAAACTTTATTTTTACACTTTTTTTTTTTACTTTATTACATTGTGCCGGGGGGGGGATATTACTATATAGTGTCAGATCGCTGATCTGACACTTGGCAGGGCACTGTGTTAGATCAGCGATCTGACAGGCACTGCAGACTGCTTCTCAGTGCCTGCTCTCAGCAGGCACAGAGAAGCCACCTCCCTGTAGGGAGGAGGCCCATGGAACAACACGAGCACACCGCGTTATGCCGAGGGTCTCAGGGAAGCATGCAGGGAGCCCTCTCCCTGCGTCATGCTTCCCTATGCCCCTGGAGCACTGCGATCATGTTTGATCGCAGTGTGCCAGTGGTTAATGTGCCGGGAGCAGTCCGTGACAGCTCCTGGCACATAGTGCCGGGTGTCAGCTGTGATAATCAGCTGACACTAGGCCGCGATCAGCTGCGCTCCCTCCTTAAGCGCAAAGACGTACTATGCCATCCATGGGCATTAAGGCCCAGGGCACATGGACAGGATAGTACGTCATATGTCAGGAAGGGGGTTAATAGGGATTTTAAGGAGCTTTCCACCTCAGCCCTGATGATGGATTTAAAACTTGAGGCAAAGTCTGAGGTCTCCTCACTAATTGTCTTGTGAGTGCAATCTGAACAAAGATTTTTCTGCCCGTCCACTGCTAGAGGTTTTACATAGCACACATACCCTGTTACTCTTCTCTTCTTCCTAGTGATTAAACAAAAAACAAAGGGGGCCTATTAAAATGGTGACATTCAAAGATCACTCACCACTCGTTGTCACTTTAAAGAGGTTGTTCGCTACATGCTATAATTCCTACACCAATTTTAAAACTTGTATAAAAGTTTTTTTTGCAAATACCTCGTTGTCCGCTCTGCCTGTGAGCGGCGCCATCGCTGGTCGCTCATTCGGCATCACGTGGCCCCAGCTGCAGCCGCCACTGATGTCACGTCAACTACCAGAATGCCTTGCTTCACCCCTCCTGATTGATTGAGCTGTGGGCGGAGTTTCACCGCATGTCACAGCCCAGTATCCAGTGCACACTTTCCCTCTCTCCTCTGCTTCCATCAGCCACAAGCACGTGCTGGATACTGGGCTATGACATGAGGGGTGTGCGCAACTGGGTCACGCATGGGTGAAGCAAGGCATTCTGGTACTTGACAGCAGTGGCTGCTGCCAGGGTCACATGATGCCAAGTGAGAAGTCAGCAATAGCACAGCTCACAGGCAGAGACAACAAGAGGCATTTACAAAAATACTTCTATACAAGTTTTAAAAAAAAATCGGTGGAGGAATTATAGAATGTGGTGGACAACACCTTTTAAGGGTACCGGGATACATAAAGCATCCTCTTTGGACACTGAGCAGTCCTGAGACACTCTGTTCCCCCAACTCGGACGAATGTCGCTTCTGTCACTTGAACGGCTGCCCCCTTTGGTGTGTCCATGCTGCTGACGGTGAGTCCGCAGCTAATGCTGCTGCCACTGATCCTCCATGGCACTCAGGCAGGAGAGCTTGAGCATGATAGCTTTCTTTGTGGTCTGTCCCCCCTTTTATGTAGGACCCACATCCCTCTCTTCAGGTTCCGCCTCATCCAGTGCCTCCAGAAAACTGACCGCTATTCCTGCGAAACTAAAAATGATGAGCTATTTTCCCATGCCCTAATCAGCGGTGCTCGCATAAACCGCTGCCATTTTCCCAACATGCACACTATGACATAACTTGGGCGTCAGTGGAGTGTGCCGACATTAGCTGTGTGTCTTGCCGCCTCAGCATAACACAGAATGGTGGGGGGTTGAGGGCGACGCGGCGGTCTGAGACATGCAGCGCATCTCCATCTCTGCCGCTCGTACCCGCATGTGCAACAAAGCCCAATCTGGACATGTGAATGTCACTTCCAGTACCCTCAAGGCTGGCACTACAGGCATGTGGCCTGCTCTTCCGGACGCCGGGGCGGGCAAGATTCCACTTTTCACAGCGACATTTCAGTACGTGGTTCCCATTAAGGACAGAAAATCAATTGATGTGGGGGGAGAGGTGCTACCCCTTATTTCAGTAGGTTTCCTATCCTTGGTGGGCAGATCCCTCTCTCAGGTGTGCAGTCATGGGTGAAAGGAAAATTTTACTTTTTCACAAAAATTTAGCTTTAACTTCAAGTTTTTTTACGTTCACAAGGATAACAGGAGAAAACAAACCCCAAAATTTGTTGTGCAATTTCTCCTCTGTATACCGACGGGCGATAAGCAGGGGAAAACTACTGTTTGGGCACATGGCAGGAGTTGGAAGGAGTGCCATATGACTGTTTATGAATGGAAAAATGGCTGGAATCCATAGTGGATGCCATATCGCCTTCTGAGAGCCCCTGATGTGCTTCAGCAGTGGACCCCCCCCCCCAAGTGACCTCATTTTGGAAACTACGCCCCTCAAGGATTTTATACATGTGTATAGTGAGGATTTTTTACCCAAAAGGTAATACACAGAATTTGATAACAGTGGGTCATTTTTTAATATGTCGTCATTAGTGTTGAACGCAAGTGCTCGCTACTCGAATTATCATTGTGCTCCGGTATTCACCAATTATCGCGGGTGCTCGAGTGACCCCAGTGCAAACTCTAGTAGAGACCACTCGCTCTCAACACTAGTAGTCATATCATCATCACTCCAACGCTCACCCTAGTCCAGATGTAACCCTAACCACAACCAATTAGGGAATCTGACTAAGAAAATGACACCAGTAACATGACATAGTAATTATTGGCATTTGACCACTGTCTATCAAAGTGATCAAAATGAACACAAAAGAAAAATCCCTGCTGTTGCTGGGCTAGCAAATCTTCGCAGGCACACCATGAATAAAAAAAAACATTTTTCAGGAAGAGGATAGGGGGACGCAGCTCGATGTACGGGGGAATGGCAGAGGTACCGGGGGTGAGTGGGGAGACTTGTCTCTCTTCTGACATGTCTATTATATGTCAGAAGAGAAATGTTTTTACTAGCTGGCAAACTTTTTTTTTTAGGATTACATCATCATCTGTGTGCAGTGTGTCATCCATTATGTTGCCCACACGGTCATGTAATGTACTTAATAGGTGTCAGACTTACCACAATACTCAAGTTTTCCCGGAGCATAGCATTCTGAAAATGCAACATGTTTACTTCCTTCTGTAGCAACATGTTATCATTTCCCAGTCTTCTGGATTTCTCCTTTTCTGCAGTTAAGGCACAAGCTAAAGCTGTATTATTGTTCTTTAGGGAAACCTTCAGAATAGAGGAGCTATCTGAAAGACACAAACATGAAACCGTGAACATAAAGACTCCTATTAATAAGGACCCATATACCATATATTGTACCACTGTTACTGTGCATCCATTTGTCATTGATGGGCGATTTATCTTAACCCCTTAGTGACAGAGATAATATGCAGCTTAATGACCGCACCAATTTTTACAATTCTGACCACTGTCCCTTTATGAGGTAGTAACTCTGGAACACTTCCATGGATCCCGGTGATTCTGACATTGTTTTCTCGTGACATATTGTACTTCATGTTAGTGGTAAAATTTCTTCGATATGACTTGCATTTATGAAAAAACGGAAATATGGCAATTTTTTTTTAAAATTTAGCAATTTTTCAACCTTCACAAAAAATACTTAATAAATAACATGTCTACTTTACATCAGCACAATTTTGGAACCAATTTTTTTTTTTTTTATTTGTTAGGAAGTTATAACAATTAAAATTTGACTAGCGATTTCTCATTTTTACAACAAAATTTACAAAACCAATTTTTTTTTTTTTTTTTCTTCTTTTTAGGGACCACATGACATTTAAACCCTTTACGCCCAAGGGTGGTTTGCCCGTTAATGACCGGGCCAATTTTTACAATTCTGACCACTGTCTCTTTATGAGGTAATAACTCTGGAACGCTTCCAAGGATCCTGGTGATTTTGACACTGTTTTCT
Organism: Dendrobates tinctorius; assembly: GCF_039654945.1. Taxonomy (NCBI): domain Eukaryota; kingdom Metazoa; phylum Chordata; class Amphibia; order Anura; family Dendrobatidae; genus Dendrobates; species Dendrobates tinctorius. Next base: position 23,952,594 of record NW_027361921.1, read on the forward strand.
CGTGACATAGTGTACTTCATGTTAGGCTAGTTTCACACTAGCGTTTATTCGACGCAGCGCACGGCACCGCTAAGCCCCGCCCCCTGCCGGCTCCCTGCCCGCCCCATCCAGTCATCGCCGCCTACTAACGCACATGGACGCTTGCGATCTGCGCACCATATCTTTAGCATAGGGTACGCTGGCCGCGCGCTAGTATGATTTTGGCGTGCGCTACGCATTTTTGAAGGTGCGCCGAAATGCAACATGCTGCGTTCGGCGCACACGGGCGCACCTTCAAAAGTGCGCAGCGCATGCCAAAATCCTACTAGCGCACGATCTGCGCACCCTATGCTAAAGATAGGGTGCGCAGATCGCAAGCGTCCATGTGCGATAGTAGGCGGCGATGACCGGATGGGGCGGGCAGGGAGCCGGCAGGGGGCGGGGCTTAGCGGCACCGTGCGCTGCGTCGAATAAACGCTAGTGTGAAACTACACTTAGTGGTAACATTTCATTCATATAACGCGTTTATTTGTGAAAAAAAGGGAAATTTGGCGAAAATTTTGCAATTTTCCAACGTTGTATTTTTATGCTCTTAAATCACAGAGATACGGCACACAAAAAACTTAAGTAACATTTCCCACATGTTTACTTTACAGCAGCACAATTTGGGAACCAAAATTGTTTTTTGTTAGGAAGTTATAAGGGTTAAAAGTTGACCAGCGATTTCACATTTTTACAACCATTTTATTTTTAGGGACCACATCACATTTGAAGTCACTTTGAGGGGTCTATATGATAGAAAATACCCAAAAGTGACACCATTCTAAAAACTGCACCCCTCAAGGTGCTCAAAACCACATTCAAGAAGTTTATTAACCCTTCAGGTGCTTCACAGGAATTTGAATGTTAAAAAAGAAAAAAAAAAAATGAACATTTAACTTTTTTCACAAAAAAATTTACTTCAGGTTCAATTTTTTTTATTTTACCAAGGGTAACATGGGAAATTAGACTGGAAAAGTTATTGTGCAGTTTGTCCTGAGTAAGCCGATACCTGATATGTGGGGGGGAGGGAAACCACTGTCTGGGCGCATGGCAGAGCTCAGAAGGGAAGCAGCACCGTTTGACTTTTGCACTGCAAAATTGGCTGGAATTCAGATTGGATGCCATATCACGTTTGGAGAGCTCCTGATGTGCCTAAACAGTGGAAATCCCCCACAAGTGACCCTATTTTGGAAACTAGATCCCCCAAGGAACTTATCTAGATATGTGATGAGCACTTTGAACCCCCAAGGGCTTCACAGACGTTTATAATGTACAGCCATACAATTAAAAAAAATCATTTTTTCCACAAAAATGGTCTTTTCACCCCCAATTTTTATTTTCTCAAGGGTAACAGGATCCCAAAAGTTATTGTGCAATTTCTCCTGAGTATGCTGATACCCCAACATGTGGGGGTAAAACCACTATTTGGGCGCATGGCAGAGCTCGGAAGGGAAGCAGCGCCGTTTGATTTTTTGGGCTGGAATTGAGATTGGAAGCCATGTCGCGTTTGGAAAGCCCCTGATGTAACAAAACAGTGGAAACCCCCCCAATTCTAACTCCAACCCTAACCCCTAACCCTAATGGGAAAATGGAAATAAAAACTTTTTATATTTTATTATTTTTCCCTAACTACACTGGGTGCAGAATTATTAGCCAAATGAGCATTTTCATCACATCGTCCTTTTTATACATGTTGTCCTACTCCAAGCTGTATACAGTCATGGCCAAAAGTTTAGAGAATGACACAAATATTATATTTTCACATGATCTGCTGCCCTCTGGTTTTTATGTGTGTTTGTCAGATGTTTTTATCACATACAGAAATATAATTGCAATCATATTATGAGTAACAAAAGGTTATATTGACAGTTAGAATGAGTTAATGCAGCAAGTCAATATTTGCAGTGTTGACCCTTCTTCAGGACCTCAGCAATTCTCCCTGGCATGCTCTCAATCAACTTCTGGATCAAATCCTGACTGATAGCAGTCCATTCTTGCAAAATCAATGCTTTTATTTTGTCTGAATTTGAAGGCTTTTGTTTGTCCACCCATCTCTTGATGATTGACCACAAGTTCTCAATGGGATTAAGATCTGGGGAGTTTCCAGGCCATGGTCTCAAAATCTCTATGTTTTGTTCCCTGAGCCATTTAGTTATCACCTATCATCAGATGTCCCAAACATTCGAAAAGGGGATTCATCAGAGAAAATGACTTTACCCCAGTCCTCAGCAGTCCACTCCCTGTACCTCTTGCAGAATATCAGTCTGTCCATGATGTTTTTTCTGGAGAGAAGTGGCTTCTTTGCTGCCCTCCTTGAGACCAGGCCTTGCTCCAAGAGTCTCCGCCTCACAGTGCGTGCAGATGCACTCACACCTGCCTGCTGCCATTCCTGAGCAAGCTCTGCACTGCTGGTAGCCCGATCCCGCAGCTGAAACACTTTTAAGAGACGGTCCTGGCGCTTGCTGGTCTTTCTTGGGCGCCCTGGAGCTTTTTTGGCAACAAGGGAACCTCTCTCCTTGAAGTTCTTGATGATGCGATAGATTGTTGACTGAGGTGCAATCTTTCTAGCTGCGATACTCTTCCCTGTTAGTGCACGTGTTTCTTTAGAGATAACCATGGTTAACAGAAGAGAAACAATGATGCCAAGCACCAGCCTCCTTTTAAAGTGTCCAGTGGTGTCATTCTTACTTAATCATGACAGATTGATCTCCAGCCCTGTCCTCATCAACACCCACACCTGTGTTAATGGAGCAATCACTGAAACGATGTTAGCTGGTCCTTTTAAGGCAGGGCTGCAATGATGTTGAAATGTGTTTTGGGGGGATAAAGTTCGTTTTCTAGGCAAATATTGACTTTGCATGTAATTGCTGTTAAGCTGATCACTCTTTATAACATTCTGGAGTATATGCAAATTGCCATTAGAAAAAAAGAAGCAGTAGACTTTGTAAAAATTAATATTTGTGTCATTCTCAAAACTTTTGGCCATGACTGTACGCTTGAAAGTCAACTGCCAATTATGCAAATCATGTGATTTGCATCTCTGTAATGAGGGAGGGGTGTGTTCTAATGACATCAAAACCCTATATAAGGCGTGCTTAATTAGGCAACTTCCTTTCCTTTAGCAAAATGGGTCAGAAGAAAGATTTGACGGACTCTGAAAAGTCAAAAATTGTGAGGTCTTGCAGAGGGATGCAGCAGTCTTGAAATTGCTGAACTTTTGAAGCGTGATCACCGAACAATCAAGCGTTTCATGGCAAATATCCAAGAGGGTCGCAAGAAGCGTGTTGATAAAAAAAAGGCGCAAAGTAGCTGCCCATGAATTGAGGAAAATCAAGCGTGAAGCTGCCAAGATGCCATTTGCCGCCAGTTTTGCCATATTTCAGAGCTGCAAAGTTAGGCTACTTTCACACTAGCGTCGTGTGACGTACGTTGCAATGCGTCGTTTTGGAGAAAAAACGTATCCTGCAAAGTTGCCTGCAGGATGCGTTTTTTCTCCATAGACTTGCATTAGCGACGCATTGCGACGTATGGCCACACGTCGCATCCGTCGTGCGACGGATGCGTCATGTTTTGATGGCCGCGACAAAAAACATTACATGTAACGGTTTTTGGTGCTTCGTGTCCGCCATTTTCGACAGCGCATGCGCGGCCGAAACACCGCCCCCTCCTCCCCGGACATTACAATGGGGCAGCAGATGCGGTGAAAAACTGCATCCGCTGCCCCCGTTGTGCAAATTTTTCACAACGTGTGTCGGTACGTCGGTCTGACGCATAGCGACGGGCCCTTACCGATGCTAGTGTGAAAGTAGCCTTACTGGAGTATCAAAGCTCAAGGTGTGCCATACTCAGTGACATGGCCAAGGTAAGGAAGGCTGAAAAATGACCACCTTTCAAGAAGAAACATAAGATAAAGACTGGGCCAAGAAATATCTTAAGACTGATTTTTCTAAGGTTTTATGGACTGATGAAATGAGAGCAACTCTTGAATGGCCAGATGGATGGGCTCGAGGCTGGATCAGTAAAGGGCAGAGAGCTCCACTCCGACTCAGACGCCAGCAAGGTGGAAGTGGGGTACTGGTATGGGCTGTATCAAAGATGAACTTGTGAAACCTTTGAGGATGGAGTGAAGCTCAACTCCCAGACCTACCGGCATTTTCTGGAAGACACCTTCTTCAAGCAGTGGTACAGGAAGAAGTCGGTATCGTTCAAGAAAAACATGCAGGACAATGCTCCATCACATGCATCCAAGTACTCCACAGCGTGGCTGGCCAGTAAAGGTCTAAAAGAAAAAATAATGACATTGCCCCCTTGTTCACCTGATCTGAACCCCATAGAGAACCTGTGGTCCCACATAAAATGTGAGATCTACAGGGAGGGAAAACATTACACCTCTCCGAACAGTGTCTGGGAGGCTGTGATGGCTGCTGCATGCAATGTTGATCGTAAACAGATCAAGCAACTGACAGAATCTACGGATGGAAGGCTTTTGAGTGTCATTGTAAAGAAAGGTGGCTAAATTGGTCACTGATTTTTTTTGTTTTGTTTTTGAACGTCAGAAATGTTTTTCTATATTTTGTGTTGTTATATTGGTTTACCTGGTGAAAATAAACGAGAGATGGGTATATATTTGGTTTTTATTAACTTGCCTAATAATTCTGCACAGTAATCGTTACCTGCACAAACAGATATCCTCCTAAGATAGACAAATGTAAAAAGAAAATCCCCACTCCAACTTCCAAAAATATTAAGCTTTGATATCTATGAGTCTTTTGGGTTGGGTTTTCCATATTTTGACCCACCGAGTTATGCAAGGTTTTATATTTTGTGGGACGAGTTGACTTTTCTATTGGTACCATTTTCGGGCACATAACATTTTTTGATCACTTTTTATTCCGATTTTTGGGACACAGAATGAACAAAAACCAGCATTTCATGAATTTCATTTGGGGGGTGCGTATACACCGTTCGCGTGTGGTAAAATTGATAAAGTGGTTTTATTCTTTGGGTCCGTACGATTACAGCGATACCTCATTTATATCTTTTTATGTTTTGGCGCTTTTATGCAATGAAAACAATTTTATATAAAAAAAATTATTTTTGCATCGCTTTATTCTGCGAGCTATAACTTATTTTTTCGCTGAGGACGCTGTGTGGCGGGACAAGATGACGTTTTCAGCGGTACCATGGTTATTTATATCTGTCTTTTTGATCACGCGTTATTGCACTTTTTGCTCGGCGGTATGATAAAGCATTTTTTGCTTCGTTTTTGTTATTTTTTAAGGGGTTCGCTAAAGGGGTTAACTAATGGGACAGTTTTATAGGGCAGGTCGTTACGGACGCGGCGATACCAGATGAGTACTTTTTATTGTTTTTTTTATTTAAAAAAAAAGAGAGTCTATTAGGGAATACACTTTTTTTTAAACTTTATTACACTGTCCCAGGGGGGATGTGACAGATCGCTGATCTGTCACATCACAGATTGCTGTGACAGATCAGCGATCTGACACAGGCGCTGCACAGGCTTCCTCATGCCTGCGCTCTGCAGGCAGTGAGGAAACCGGCTCCCTGCAGGCCCCCGCCGCCATATTGGATCCGGGGCCCTGCAGGGAAGGAGGCCCCCACAGCAGCGCTGCACATCGGCACCCTCCCTGCCGATGCTTCCCTAAACTCCCGATACACTACGATCGTGTTTGATCGCAGTGTGCCAGGGGTTAACGTGCCGGGGGCGGTTCGTAACCACCCCTGACAGTGCCGGGTGTCAGCTGTGATAAGCTGACACCCGGTCGTGATCAGTGGCGCTCCCCACGGGGGGGTGCCGCTGATCGCTATGACGTACTATTTAGTCCTTGTGACGTAGGTCCCAGGTCACATGGACGGAATAGTACATCTAATGTAGGAAAAGGGTTAAAGTCACGACCACATGACATTTAAAGTCACTCTAAAGGGGTGTATATGACAGAAAATACCCAAAAGTGGCCCCATTCTAAAAACTGCACCTCAAGATGCTCAGAACCACATTCAAGAAGTTTATTAACCCTTTATGTGCTTTACATTTTACAAACATTTTAATTCAGAACCAATTTTTTTTTTTTATTTTCACAAGTGTAAAAAGAGAAAATGAACCACAAAATTTGTTGTGCAATTTCTCCTGAATTATTATTATTATTATAGCGCCATTTATTCCATGGCGCTTTACATGTGAGGAGGGGTATACATAAAAACAAGTACAATAATCTTAAACAATACAAGTCATAACTGGTACAGGAGGAGAGAGGACCCTGCCCGCGAGGGCTCACAATCTTCAAGGGATGGGTGGTAATACAGTAGGCGAGGGTAGAGCTGGTCGTGCAGCGGTTTGGTCGATCGGTGGTTACTGCAGGTTATAGGCTTGTCGGAAGAGGTGGGTCTTCAGGCTCTTTTTGAAGGTTTCGATGGTAGGTGAGAGTCTGATATGATGTGGTAGAGAGTTCCAGAGTAGGGGTGATGCGCGAGAGAAATCTTGTATGCGATTGTGGGAAGAGGAGATAAGAGGGGAGTAGAGAAGGAGATCTTGTGAGGATCGGAGGTTGCGTGCAGGAAAGTACCGGGAGACGAGGTCACAGATGTATGGAGGAGACAAGTACGCCTATACCCCATATGTGGGGGTAAACCACTGTTTAGGCGCACGGCAGAGCCGGAAGGGAAGGAGCGCCGTTTGACCTTTTCAATGTGGAATTGGCTGGAATTGAGATCAGATGCCATGTCGCATTTGGAGAGCCCCTGATGTGCCTAAACAGTGGAAACCCCCACAAGTGACACCATTTTGGAAACTAGACCCCTTAAAGGAAATTATCCAGATGTATGGTGAGCTCTTTGAGGACTTCACAGAAGTTTATAGAGCCGTGAAAATAAAAAAAATAAAAAAAATCATTTTTTCCACAAAAATGATCTTTTCACCCCCAAATTTTTACTATCACAAGGGTAACGGGAGAAATTGGACCTCAAAAGTTGTCCAATTTGTTCTGAGTACGCTGGTACCCCATATGTGGGGGGGGGGGGAACCACTGATTGAGCACAGGTCGGGGCTCGGAAGGGAAGTAGTGACGTTTTGGAATGCAGACTTTGATGGAATGGTCTGCGGGCGTCATGTTGTGATTGCAGAGCCCTTGATGTGCCTAAACAGTAGAAACCCCCCGCAATTGACCCCATTTTGGAAAGTAGACCCCCCAAGGAACCTATCTAGATGTGTGGTGAGAACTTTGAACCTCCAAATGTTTCACTAAAGTTTATAATGCAAAGCTGTAAAAATAAACAATTTTTTTCCCCACAAAAATTATTTTTTAGCCCCCAATGTTTTATTTTCCCAAGGGTAACAGGAGAAATTAGACCCCCAAAGTTGTTGTGCAATTTGTCCCGAGTACGCCGATGCCCCATTTAAGGGGGTAAACCACTGTTTGGGTGCACAGCAGAGCTCAGAAGGAAGGGAGCACCGTTTGACTTTTTGAACGCAAAATTGGCTGGAATCAATGGTGGAGCCAAGTCGTGTTTGGAGACCCCCTGATGTACCTAAACAGTGGAAACCCCCCAATTCTAACTCCAACACACCCCTAACCCTAACACACCCCTAACCTCAACCCTAACCACAAACCTAACCCTAACTTTAGCCTAACTCTAACCCTAATGAGAAAATTAAAATGGATATAATAGAATTAGACTTACCGGTAATTCGGTTTCTAGAAACCTTCCACGACAGCATAGGAGGATGTCTCCACGCCCTAATGGGGGACAGGAAGCACGAGAGGTTAAAAGGTCCCTCCCACCTCCCTCTCACCAGTGACTTATAACTGATTACCATAGCACCGGTTACCTTAAGATTCTCAGAATTTGTCCAAGAATGCAGGGAGGGAAATAGTGGTGTCGTGGAAGGTTTCTAGAAACCGAATTACCGGTAAGTCTAATTCTATTTTCTCTAGCAACCTTCCACGACAGCATAGGAGGCATAACAACCTATACTGCACTAGGGGGGGGGACGGCCTGAAGAACTTTTCGGCCAAAGACTAAATCCCTGTTGGACACAAGGTCTAATCTATAGTGTTTAGTGAAAGTATGTAAGGAGGACCAGGTTGCTGCCTTACAAATCTGCTCTGAAGATGCGCCTGCCCTCTCAGCTCATGAAGTGGAGGTAGATAGTGTTGAATGTGCCTTGATCCCTGTAGGGGGAGTGATGTTTTGCGCCAGGTATGCTTCAGAGATAGCCTTTTTAATCCAATTGGCAATGGTGTTTTTTGCCACCTTCTTTCCTCTGTTCAGACCAGAGGTATGGATAAATAGGTTGTGGTTGATTCTATATGGTTTGGTGTACTCCAAGTAGTGGAGAATTATACGTCTTACGTCCAGCGTGTGAAACACCTCCTCTTTGGGGTTTGCTGGGTTTTGACAGAATGAAGGAAGAATTATATTCTGAGACCTATGAAAGTCGGACACAACCTTCGGTAGAAAAGATGGATCAAGGGAGAGAACTATGGAATCGTCTCTAACTGTTAAGTAGGGTTCCTTGATTGAGAGAGCCTGGAGCTCTCCTACTATCCTTGCTGAGGTTATTGCTATAAGGAAGGCTAATTTGTAGGTGAGGAGCTGAGAAGTACAGGATGACAGAGGCTCAAAGGGTGATTGAGTGAGTCCCGTAAGCACCACATTCAAGTCCCATGGTGGGACAGAGACTAATTTTTTTGGATGTAGCCTAGCGGCCGATGTCATGAATCTTTTTATCCACCTGTGGTTAGCCAAGTCACAGTCAAACAGAGCTTAATGCTGATACTTGTACTTTTAGTGTGCTAGGTTTTAGACCTAGTTCCAGCCCCCTCTGTAAGAAATCTAGGATACGGGAAATGTTAGGGTTGTCTGGGTCGGGCAGGTCTGGCAGACATCATGAGAATCTCTTCCATATTTTATTATATATGACAATGGTGACCGGCTTCCAAGATTTCTGGAGGGTTTTAATTACCGCCTCTGATAGCCCCCTGGCTCTCAAGATCTGGGCTTCAGAAACCAGGCCGCTAACTTCATTCCCCTGAGGTTCGGGTGATGCAGAGGGCCCTGTAAGAGAAGATCGTCTTTTATGGGTAGGATGTACCTGTGGTTCTGTTATTAAAGAGTACCAGCTCCTCTTTGGCCATAGCGGAGCTACTAGAATTGTTTGGGTCTGATCCTCCCGAATTTTTCTCAGGGTTGAAGCAAAGATTGGAACTGGCGGAAAGGCATATGCCAGATGCAAACTTCACCTGTGGGCGAAGGCATCCACTCCCAGGGATCTGTCCCTGGGGTTCAGGGAGAAGTAGTTTCTCACTTGAGCATTCCACCTCCGGGAGGCCCCACCTGCTGACTAGTGTTCGAAAGACTCTTCCATTCAGGGCCCACTCGCCAGGCTGGATGCTTTTTCTGCACAGGAAATCTGCCTGAAGATTGTCCGTACCCCTCAGGTGGACTGCTGTCAGGGAACGAAGGTGTCTTTCGGCCCAGCAAAATATTCGGCCTGAGAGGCACTCCAGGTTGCTGGATCTTGTGCCACCCTGGTGCCTGAGATGTGCCACTGTTGTTATGTTGTCCAAGTAGACTCTGATATGTTGGTCTTGGACCAGGTGTCTTGCTGCCAGGAGAGCTTCCTCCACTGCTTTCAGCTCCCTGAAGTTTGAGGATCTTGCACTCATTTTCTGGCTCCATAACCCTTGGAATGGCTGATGAGACACTACAGCTCCCCAGCCTTTTTTGCTGGTGTCTGTTGTTACCGTAACCAGGGGGATCTGGGACCAGTTGATTCCCCTGCACAGGTTTTTGCGGTCCATCCACCATGCTAGTGAAGCTTTCACTGTTCCCGGGGTCTGGACCCTTTTGTTCAGGCAGGTGTGATCCCTGTTCCAGTTTCTTAAGATATTAGACTGGAGTGTTCTGGAGTGGGCCTGCGCCCAAGGCACCGACTGGATGCAGGAGGTCATTACTCCTAGTATGGACATGGCTGCCCTGAGGGTCGGGGATCTCTGTCCTCTGAAATCTGAGACTCTTGACATTATAGACATCTGATGTTCCTCCGGGAGGAAGGACATTTGATTCTTTGAATGTAGTAGGATTCCTAAAAATGTTATCTCCTGAGAGGGTTGGATTTGCGACTTCTTTATATTCGGGATCCACCCCAATGATTGGAGAATGTCTAGAGTCTGGGCTACCTGGTCTTCCAGGGCCTGGTAGGAGGACCCCATTACCAGTAGGTCGTCCAGGTAAGGTACAATACATATTCCCCGGCTCCTGAAGTAGGACACTGCCTCTGTCATAATTTTGGAAAACACTCGAGGGGCAGAGGATATTCCGAAGGGAAGCACATTGTATTTTAAAGTGCCTGACTTCCGGACCCTGACGAATCGCAAACCTTAGATACTTCCTGTGGGAAGGATGTATGGGGATGTGGAAATAAGCATCCTTCAGATCTATAGTTGCCATGAAGTAAGATGGCCCTATCAGAGGAATGGCGGTCTTTACTGACTCCATCTTGAATTTGCGGTATGCAATGTGTCGGTTGAGGCCCTTTAGATTATTATCCTTGCCTCCCCTGTGGGCTTTTTTTACTAGGAACAATCTGGAATAATGCCCCCTTCCTTGCTCCTCCACAGGGACCCGAGAGATGGCATTTAAGTGTAGAAAAAGCCGAATGCCGGATTTTAGTGCTGGGGACTCCCGAGGTGGTAGGGGGGTAACTCATACCCCGCGGGGGGGGGGGGGGGGGATTCGAGCTCTAGCAGTAGGCCCTCTCTGATCACACTGAGGACCCAGGGGCTGTTGGAGATCAACTGCCAGGCAGGAAAGAACCTCGAAAGCCTCACCCCGACCGGGGTCGAGTCATTGTTTTTCTTGTGGTGGTTGCTGCTGTTGGAAGATCTCGGCCGGTGCATGCAACCGGGAGAAGACACTGGAGGCTGTGGGGGGGGGGGGGGGGGGGAGAGCAGGAGGACCCAGGGAGGTACCGGGTGAATCGGGACCCCATTTCTCTCTCACCTCTGATCACATCAGAGGAAGGAAATTAATTGGAAATTGGCAAATTGGACTTTTTTGTGGTCGCCGTTATACGGTTAATAACGGCAATCGCAACACCGGGGTTGGTAAAAACAGACCCTAATCATGTTCTCTGGGGTCTCGGCTACACTACCCCCAGCAGCCGAGACCTCAGAGAAATTCCGACTGGGGGGCGCTACACACTTTTTCCACAGCCTCGTGAACTCACGGCGCTATGGTTTAAGTACCCTTAAATGCCGCCGTTAAAAGACATCAACGGTGGTTAAGGGGTTAAAAAGGACCTTTTATCAGTTTTTCCCTGTGATGAAGAAAGCAGGATTTAGTGCTCCAATGTTGAATAGCAAGGCCTTTTAGTATGATAAGGAGATAGGACCAAAGCAGAACTTCAAAGCTTGAATAGGAGCCACGCCAGCATGGGGCAGGAAGGTGCCTGGGGGCTTCAATTAGAATATACCTGTCAGCTGGACACAGAAATACACATCCATTGTCTCTCCTAGCCACTTCGACTCCATCCTAGGATCATGGATTATGAGCACACCTTTCGAATTAGAGACTCAAAAAATATCCGCGTGACCCTGAGGAAATCGTGCATCTGGCAGTGCGACTCGAGTTGGTGAGGGCTCTGGGATCTGAGATATAGAGATTGGTCCTCCACAGCGACCCAATGGGGTCATGTTTGCTCTCCACACGACAGGCAAAATAAACTGCATTCACTGGCACCTCTTGTGTCCTGATCCGATCATGCTGTAGAAAGTTACCCCCTTTCTTAGATATTGGGAATAAGTTCTGCAGGAAGCTAAAGGGTGGAGATTATTAGCCCACCCTCTGACACTGGGGGAGGAACCCAGCATGCTTAAGAACTAGCAGCACATGGCAGAGACACTCACTCTCTCACAGAAGAACCAGACGATGATGATCTAATAAAGAACTGGGGACAGATCTGCCAAGGGGAGCAGCGGTCCGCGCTTTGGGGTCTGTCCGGCAACGAAGATTCTTGTACCTGTGGACTGCAGAGCTCCCGGCACCCACATGCAACCTACAAACTGGTAAATTGACCTCCAGCTTAATATCTCTAAGTCTTGTACCCTTATTGTTACATTTTACTCTGACTGCAAATATACAGTAACCTATACAATGGAATTACAGTGTATTTCTATAATTATCTAGTGCACCTTTAAGGCAATTAAACCATAAAATTAATCTTGGGCTTATGCTTTTACTCTGATTACGAATCTTAGAATACCCAGCGGGTAACAGGACATCCTTCCTTTACTGACCTGAGAGACAAAGGGGGCGCCGGAGAGCTGTGCCTGTGTAGTTACGTCACATTAATGACGTGGGAGGAACGGGTCCTGTCCTCCACATTCCCATTTTAAACTAAAGCCACCACCCTTACCTGCTCTATTACCACAGCCCATCCAACTTGTTTCTAAACACCAAACTTCCCTTGCATGTGCCAAAAAATAACTTGTATACATCTGGCAGATAGACCGCTCAAGTTCAATGGGTGTCTTTTTTTTGGCGCCTCCTCAATCCCTGCAGTTGCCATCCTCCTGGCTTGATTGATGTGAAAGACGAAGGATGCATAGATCACCATGTATCTTGTACCAGTGTAAGGAGGTGGCAGGGACCCCCACGTGCCTTCTCTCTCCTGGATGCTGTTCGCACCGTTACCTGCGGCACCTCATTGTTATTGAGGCGATATGTATTGTAATGTTTGGTGATGTCATGTACGGTTATAGGATTAGGGCTAGAATAAGATCTTCAGTAGTGTAGGACCATAGTGGGATAGAATAGAGAGGGCACATTAGTGATAGAGGACAGCATAGAATAGAGTAGGAGGCAGCATAGTGAGGGACAGCACAGAGCAGAGAAGTACAGTATATTCAGGATACTTCCTGATTAGAGCAGAAGCCTATGCAGTATGAACAGGGCAAATTGTGTGAGCAGTAGTGAAGCAGAATGTTCCAGGCCATGGGGATAAAACTGTTGGCGCAGTAAGGGGCCCCAGGCTGGAGAACAGTGCCGATGGGCACCAGTTGGACCATCCCCAAGCAGCATCCGGGGTTTATGACCGGGGAGGAAGCAGCTGAGAGTGTTCCCGGCGCCTCTTCCCACTGGAGCCGGACGAGGGGCTGATAAGGAGCTGGTGACAAAAGAGGCACAGATGGGACACGGATTGTCCAAAGAGGCTGACCAGATGGCTGGGGAAAGGAAGCAGAAAGCATAGAGCCTGTCAGGATGGCAGGGAAAGATATGAAGACGACTGTTTGCCTTGTGCTGCCAATTTGATGGGAGTACTACTGTCCAGTAAAGTTGTGTTATTTGAAAAGACTTAAGTGGTTTGGTACCATGTTAGCCAGTAGAAAAAAAAATATATAAAGTGCTCTCAGTGAGAAACAAAATAGGAATCTTGTGGGTATGATACCTTTTAATGGCTAACAGATAATAGTAAATGATGCTACAAAGCAAGCTTTCGGGACTGCTTACGTCCCTTCATCAGGCTGATATAAAAAAATATTTGAAGAAACCTTATTTATATACAGTTTAAAGCACATGCTGGTGTGATACATGGACATTTCAATGAAATATCGCAGCTGCAAATCTTTATTCATTACATACTGGCATGCGTTGAGAACAAGAAAACAAAAATGATCAATGCAAATCAAAATTAATATCCCACGGAGGTCTGCATTTGGAAGGATACTCAAAATCAAAGTGGAAAATCAAATTACAGGCTGATCAAACTTCAGTGGAAATGCCTCAAGACAAGGAAATGATGCTCAGTAGTGTGTGTGGCCTCCACGTGCTTGTTTGACCTCCCTATGACACCAGGGCATGCACCTGATGAGTTGGCGGATGTTATGAGGGATCTCCTCCCAGACCTGGACTAAAGCATCCACCAACTCCTGGACAGTCTGTGGTGCAACGTGACATTGGTGGATGGAGAGACATGATGTCCCAGATGTGTTCAAATCGTATTCAGGTCTGGGGAACGGGCGGGCCAGTCCATAGCTTCAATGCCTTCATCTTGCAGGAACTGCTGACACACTCCAGCCACATGAAGTATGGCATTGTCCTGCATTAGGAGGAACCCAGGGCCAACCACACCAGCATATGGTCTCACAAGGGGTCTGAGGATCTCATCTTGGTACCTAATGGCAGTCAGGCTACCTCTGGCGAGCACATGGAGGGCTGTACGGCCCTCCAAAAAAATGCCACCCCACACCATTACTGATCCACTGCCAAACCGGTCATGCTGAAGGATGTTGCAGGCAGCAGATCTCTCTCCACGGCATCTCCAGACTGTCATATGAGCTCAGTGTGAACCTTTCATCTGAAGAGCACAGGGCGCCAGTGGTGATTTTGTCAATCCTGGTTTTCTGTGGCAAATACCACGCGTCCTCCACGGTGTTGGGCTGTGAGCACAACTCCCATCTGTGGATTTTGGGCACTCAGACCATCCTCATGGAGTCTGTTTGTAACAGTTTGTGCAGACACATGCACATGTGTGGCCTGCTGGAGGTCATTTTGCAGGGCTCTGGCAGTGCTCCTCCTGTTTCTCCTTGCACAAAGGCTGAGGTAGCGGTCCTGCTGCTGGGTTGTTGCCCTCCTACGGCCCCTCGTGTACTGGCCTGTCTCCTGGAAGCACCTCCAGCCTCTGGACACTACGCTGACAGACACAGCAAGCATTGATATGCCATCCTGGATTAGCTGCACTACCTGAGCCACTTGTGTGGGTTGTAGAGTCTGTCTCATGCTACCACAAGTGTGAAAGCACAACCAACATTCAAAAGTGACCAAAACATCAGCCAGAAAGCATTGGTACTGAGATGTGGTCCCCACCTGCAGAACCACTCTTTATTGAGGGTGTCTTGATAATTGGCAATAATTTCCATCTGTTGTCTATTCCATTTGTACAACTAACATGTGAAATTGATTGTCAGTGTTGCTTCCTAAGTGGACAGTTTGATTTCACAGAAGTTTGATTTACGTGGAGTTATATTTTGTTGTTTCAGTGTTCCCTTTATTTTTTTGAGCAGTGTATATTACATATTGTGTCCTATAGCCTTTTTGAGGGGGATTGGGTAATGGTTTTGCATATAACTAATATCTGTTACTGCCAGGATAATATGCTACACTGTTTGCATCTAATGCATGGTGCGTGCTCATGTGTGTATATTTTATACATTGCTGCTAGAGGTGATATCAGATCATGATACTTGTGATGAACCCGCACCTTGCCACTCCGCCTGACATCACCATTTCGTCAGACAGATCACAGAATGCGGTTTCCCTACTTTCACCAATGTGACATTCTGCACCCCCTGGGGACATGCAAGGTCAGCTTGTTACAATTTAAAAACAGACGGCCCCTGTCCACATGGCCCCAGGGAGTGAGAGGATATGGCCCACGCAGTCACTGCCGTGGCACCACACTCGCTCACTACCCTGACAGGCCCCTTTCACTAGCACTAGTAAAAGAGGGCGTTGCCAGTCCGGTAGGACTGCCATCAGTTCCTCTTTAGATATAAGCTTAGTCCGTTAATGGGATTATATTGTGCCAGAAACCAGACCCAGTAGCATGGAAAGTTAAACCGAGAAACAGACGTGTGGATTGAGATAAAAGAGCAGCCCAAGGTTACATTATATATTCTGTCACCTTAAGACACTAGACAATATACTATAGTCACGATGAATGTACATACAGTATACAATGGTCAGAAATGCAAATACAATAGTGGTAGGACAAAAGCCATAAGCAGATGGATCATGTCAATTACAGAGTTGATGTTTGACCATGTGTGCACTGGGCTGCAGGGGGCATGGGCTGCCAGATGGTTCCTAGGTCCTTCACAGCACGTTACTTGTCATGACCCCACTTTCCAAGTGGACCGCATGCATTACAGAAGAACCAAATGGCGTTCCACTAGCATTTATCCCCTTTGGGTCACTCCCCTCTGGGCTGAACCCAAATCCTCTACCCTTGCTTCTAGCAGCTAAAAACTCTAAAACCTAAGATGAGCCATAACTCTTTAATGGACAGTCCAAAAACAAGATTTAGGCGCCATCGGATCCGGTCAGGACCATGCTACACATTGAGACTAAACAAATCTTTGCTATCTGGTTTCTACTGGCCATTCTACGCATCTTCCCTCCCTAGGTGTTAGAACGGGTCGAGACCCTGGTAGGTGTTCGGTCCTTTCCAGAGATGTTGGAAATGTACAGGATGTACAACTAGGACATATATTATCTCCATAACTCCCCATGGAATGGTGTTTCTAGAATGTTCTTTGGCAGCTTCAGCATGACTCTATATCGCAAGCAAGCCTTTGTCCCGCTCTCAGCTGGCTGGCTCAAGAAATTCTATGAGAAATAGGCCTTTTTTAACCTTATTAGAGGTGTTTCAGATTTTTGTACTTACATTTCATAGTTTGTATGGATTGTACATCAATAAAATGGGCAAGAAAAAGACCAAGGTTACTTACCGGTAGCCATTTTCTCTGGAACCCATGAGGACTTCCGGTTAATTTACACAGATAACCAACACCACATTATATATTTAAAAAAAAAAAAAAAAAAAAAACACCCAAACTATAGTGCACACCCAAAAGGTGGGAAGTGGGGGGGGGGGGAAGAAAATATATGGATGCTGTCATGGGTTCCGGAAAAACCAACCGGCTACAGTTAAGTAACCTGTGTGTTTTACCTTCACCCATGACAGCACACCTGAGGTTTTTGGAGAAATGAAAATACCTTAGGGAGGGACCACCACTTGGAGCACCCTTCTACCCTACCAAAGGTTCGGTCAGCCGAAGAGGACAGATTCAGTCTATAGTGCTTAAAGAAGTGAAACAGAGAAAGCACAGTATAACAAATGTGTAAAAATACTCTGTTGTAAAAAAATATACAGTATATATAGCAGTAAAGAGCAAGTGCTTGTAAAATGATAACAAGTGCTTAAAGAAGGTAGATGTGAGGACTAGGTAGCGGTCTTACAGATCTGATCAATCGATACTCCACCATAGCCGTGGCTACTTCCTGGGCAGAAAAGGCAGAGGTGAATCTTTATGACTTCAGGAACCGGAGCACCACTCGCAGAGTAGGATAAACTAATGGCCTCCCTGATCCATCTGGCAATGGTACCTATAGATACCCCGTAACCCTTTCTGCTACCCTGGAAGGTTATGAATAGGGACTGATCTTTCCTTCACTGACTAGTCATGGACATGTACTCTAACATGGACCTTCTCACATCTAAAGTATGGAATTTTTCCTCTCCTGGATTTTTAGGGTTATCACAGAAGGAAGGTAAAGTGACCTCTTGGCTCCTTTGGAATTTAAGAACTACCTTGGGGAGATAAGCCGGATCAGGTCTTAGAACAACCCTGTCCTCATACACTTGCGTGTAAGGAGGGGGGGGATATAGACAGGGCTTGTATGTCACTTACCCGATGGGCTGATGTTAAGGCCACTAGCAACACCGCTTTAAGCGTGAGGAATTTTGCAGATAACTCCTGTAAGGGCTCAAATGGCTCCCTAGTTAGCACCTCTAAAATTAGGTTCAGGTCCCATGAAGGAATTTTCGGAACTATAACCAGTCTAGATCTACTACAGGAGTTAATTAATCAGGACACCCATCTATTGGATGCTAGGTTGCAATTATACAAGCACCCAAGGAAGACACCTGTACCTTAAGAGTATTAGTTGCTAACCCTAGTTGCTATCGCAACTGCAGAAATTCCAAAATAGCCCCTACTGGAGCTTTATCCCCCCCAAGGGCTGTCCTAAAGACTCCAGAAACTTCTTCCATATTCTACCATAGATCCTTGATGTAATCGGCTTCCTACTTTTCAACAGGGTGGAGACCAGCCCTAGGAAGAATTCCTCCCGACTCCGTAATGCCCTGTCAAATTCCATGCCGCCAGATGGAAGCCATTCACTTGAGAGTGGCACACTGGTCCCTGGGTAAGCAGATCCGGGTTCTCAGGTAGAATCCATGGATCGGTAACTGACATCCACCTTAGAAGTGAGAACCACGGTCTCCTCGGCCAAAATGGAGCAATGAGAATCACTCTTGCCTGATCTGATCTTTCTCATGACTGCTGGAATCATCGCTATCAGGGGAAATACATAGGCCATACTGAAATTCCAAGGTATCTGAATGGCTTCCACCACAAATTGAATCTCCCTTGGGTTCAATGAGCAGAAATTCCTCACTTTCCTGTTGTGTACACATGCAAACAAATCTATCTCCGGCCTGCCCCATTTGCTGGAAAACGTGAGGATTTAGAGACCATTCTCCCAGTCTCAATTTCTTGCGACTAAAGTCTGCGTTTGTGCTTTCTATTCCCCTTATGTGAAGTACCGTAAGAGATAGGTGTTGCTCTGCTAACTGGAGCAGGATGTTTGCTGCCTCCAAAAGGGTATGGTACCTCGTTCCACCCTGGTGGTTGCTATAAGCCACAACCGCGCGATTGTCAGACACGACCCGGGCATGGCGACCTGAAGGAAGGGAAAAAGTGTCTTAAGTCTCTTTCCACAGCCCACATCTCTTTTAAGTTTGAACCCTAATCTTTTTCTAGAGGAGACCAGGTTCTCTGCACTGAGTAGAATCTCAGATGTGCTCCCCATCTGGTATTGCTTGCGTCCGTCGTGATAACGTTCTCCACCGGCCTCAACCACTGGTCCCCTGACACCAAATGCTCTCTTACGGTCCACCAGGCAAGGTAGTCTCTTACAGCTAAGGAAATATGTACGTTTCCCTTTAAATGCCCTTTTAATGACCTCTGTGCTGACAGGACCTCCCACTGTACCTGTCTTAGGTGAAACTGTGCCCATGTTACTGCTGGTATACAGGATGTTAGGGATCCTAGCAAGGACAGAGTCTTCCTTAATGTCATTATAGGCTATTGTATTGCAGACAGTGCCAGGTCCATTATTTTGGCTCTCTTTTTCTCTGGTAGGAGACAGCCCTGGCGCTTGGAGTCCAGAACCAACCCCAGGGAAGGATTGTATCTTTTCTGGTCTTAGCTTTGATTTGAGGGTATTTACCATCCAGCCTAGCTCCTTTAGGGTCACTTCCCTCATCTGTTCTACACAGTGATCTTTCGACCTCCTAAATATAAAGAAGTCGTCCAGGTACGGGATGATAATATCTTGAGAATGAAGGTAGGCCATCACCTCCGATATTACCTTGGTAAACACCCTTGGGGCCACTGAGACACTGAATGGGAGGGATGCATACGGACAGTGCCTGACCTGTCACTGGACATACAGAGCCACCCTCAAGAACTTTTGTATCTCTCGACTCTGCCCGGTCCTTCAAACCACACATCCAAACTCTTGCCACCTCAAAAATATTTCCAGAATCAGTCCCTTCCTCAGCCCTCAAACCTCTTGTACATGCCCTCTTTATCTCCCGCCTGGACTACTGCAACACTTCCTCTGTGGCCTCCCTGCTAACTCTCTTTCACAACTCCAGTCTGTCCTCAACTCCGCTGCCCGACTAATCCACCTCTCTCCTCCCCTGTCTCTCACCTCTGCAAATCCCTCCATTTGTTCCCAATTCCCCAACAAATCCAGTTCAAACTACTAACACTGACCTACAAAGCCATCCACAACCTGTCCCCTCCCTATATCTCTGAACTAATCTCCCAATATCTTCCCTCATTTAATCTTCAATCCTCCCAAGACCCCCTACTCTACTCCACACCTATACATTCCTCACACAACAGCCTCCAAGATTTCTCCTGACTATCCCCCATCCTCTGGAATTCCATGCCTCAACACGTTCGATTATCCACCACCCTCGGCTCCTTCAAACGGAACCTGAAAACCCATCTTTTCAGGAAAGCTTACAGCCTGCAATGACCATTCTGCCGCCTCTCTACTGCCTGAGCTGCTGCCACGTCACCACCAGAGCTGCTGCACTCCCAACCTTCTGTCTCTTCCCCATTATCCCGTAGAATGTAAGTCCGCAAGGACAGGGTCCTCTCCCCTCTGTACCAGTGTCATTTTAAATTTGTTTACTGTTAACGATATCTATAACTTTGCATGCAACCCCATCTCATGTACAGCACCATGGATATATTAATAAATAATATTCTCAGATGGGGATGTGGTAGTAGGCATCTTTTAAGTCTACGACCACCATGAAGCAATCTAGGAACAATAGCTTTATAGCTGTGTTCACTGACTCCATTTTGAAGGAATAATTGTTTTTTTTTTTTTTTTTTTTTTTTAATACTTGTGATCTTGTCAATAATTTAATAATAAATATTTCAAAGGTATAACTGCACAGGCAGACGGCCGTATAACTCATGCGAGGATCGCACTGTAATCCTCGGACTGGCCGGTACCGCTCCTGACATGAGCGTGATGGATTACTATGCAGCTGTCACACTCAGGTGTGGAGAGCTGACAAGTCAGTCTGAGGATTGTGATGCGATCCTCGCACGAGAAATACGTCCATCTGTCTGCCCCCTAACAAGTATGACCACGAGCTGTATTCTATTTAATAAGCAATTTATTAAAAAGTGATTAAAGGCTCAGGATAATTGTGTGCAGTCACTCAGACTACAGACCGCAAAATCATGATGGGGTACGCCCGCAGTCATGAGACCCAAAGACCACTGGTGCAATCAGGCGGTCATACGACCATGTTTGCTATATGCACGTTTTGACTAGATTAGTTTGACTCCACTCAATAGAAGATAATTGGGAGAAGCCAAAAAGAGTCATCACACCACCCCCTGCTCACATCAGTGAAGCTCGGGCCACTACTACTGTACATAGGGGGACAAAGTTAAATATTAAGTGGACACTTAAGCATTAATATTTATGGGTGCACCAGTAGGGTAACTACCGGGTGGCAGACGGTGCTGAGGCGGCTTTCAGTCAGTGTCGGGGTGCGGTTACAGCCTCCACTCTATACACAGACCAGTGACTGAAACCGTGCCAGCGCAACCCCTATGACTGGAAGAGCAAGGCTGCCAGGAGAAATAAAGTCAATTTCCTCCAGTTAAAGGGGCTCTCAGTGCGGGTGTCGCAAGGTGTCAGAACGTGCTAACTATTGTATATTTAATTGTATATTTCGTCTACTAATCCTTGTTAAATATTTTCTCACTTATGATTGGCCTTAATTGGCCTACAATCTCTCGTTATGCGTTTGTTCGCAGTCGTTTGTTTATACCTTTTACACCCCCAGTGACCTGGGCATTATGTACCCTATAAGTGTAATATCACTCGTTATATTGTTGCATTGTTATTTTACCTATGTCCCTCCTTTTTCTTTCTTTTTCTTCCCCTCCCCATCCCTATCCTCTCCCCCCCCTCCTCTCCTGCCCTTACTCCCTATTCTTGCCTGTTATTTTAAAATCCAAATAAAATCTTTGGAAAAGAACGTGGTAACATCATTATATGTATAGGGGAACTTTGAGGGACATCATACGATATGTACGGGAGCTGCGGACCGAGCATACTGTATATAAGGGAGCTGTGGGATCATCATACGGTGTATAGGGGAGTTGTGGCATCATCATACATTTTTTTTTAGGTGAGCTGTGGGCCCAGCATACTGCATATAGAGGAATTATACATGGGGAACTCAGGGGGACATTATTAAATTTTAAGTGGGCACTTAAACATTATTGTTATAGGGGTTCTCAGTATTGTGACCATCAAAGTTGCACATGGAGTATTACATGCACAGCAAATAAATTAATATTTTCTAGGGGGCAATTACCATCTAGAGAGCACAAAGGAGGCATTATTATGATGTACGGGGCACAGTGGTGGCATTACTATATAGGGCAGTAAGAGGAGCTCTGTTTTTGTACCACACAGCAGGTGCAGTTTCAGGGACACATACGACAGCAGCGGCTCAGTTTTGTGGTATCGGCAGGATGAGGAGTTTGTGCAGGTTGGGAATACTTTTGCACAAGGAAACATGGGATGAAACTGAAAAGGGAGAAGATACACATTAGATATTAGAAAACACTGACAGTGAGGGTGATCAATGAGTGGAACAGGCTGCCACAAGAGGTGGAGAGTTCTCCTTCAAATGGAATTGTTCACACAGAGGTTGGACAGACATCTGTCTGAGGTGGTTTAGTGAATCCTGCATTGCTGCATTGAGCAAGAGGTTGGACACGAAGACCCTGGAGGTCCCTTGCAATTCGAACATTCTAGGATTTCATGATTCTACATGTGAACGGTGCTGGAAATGTGGGAAGACAGATGTGTTTGTTGTAATCTCTGCAGATGAGTCCAGGCTGGAGAAGTCGACACGTCGGTCTGGGTCAGATGAAAGACGGGAAAAGTGAATGACTCCACCAGAAAGAACGTCATCTGTAAGTTATCATCTATAACTGTGCAGTAATCTCTACATGTCCTGCAGGACTGGTAACTACCACTATATATGTCACCATAAGGTGGTAACATCAGTGCTGGTCTTCTTATGGACTTATTTTCAATAACAGGGCGGTCATCTCCCATACCTATGGCACCCATGTGCGGCCGCACAGGTTGCACCAATGCTATGTCTTCCTGTTAGTGACCCACTCAGATATTTTGCCCCCCCACTAAGCTGAACCCCTAGCTACGCCTCAGAGGTGGGTGGCAATAAAATCCCTTTCCTAGCTCTTCCACCGGGACTTCGCGCAGAACTCGCTTTTGTACCAGTCCCAAAATCTACATCTCCAGGGATAGCTGTTCTCCTGGTGATTTCCTGCGGTGTGTTAATATAAATGTCTGGCGGGGTGGATGGATGAAGTCCATCTTCAGACCGTCTTTGATTACAGATAAGATCCAGCAACTGGGGGAGATGTTCACCCAGGCAGGGAGAAAGACTCCCTCCTACCTCTGACCTGATGTCATTGGGGGTGGGGGCTTTTTTAGATGATGTAGAGGGTCCTTTGAACATAGATCAAGACCCCTTCCTATCCTTGAAGTCCCAGCTTTTTTTCTCCCGTGGTACGACCCCTATTAAATTTTCTCTTCTGAAAAGAAGGCTGTCTAGCTTCCACCAAGAAAAGGGGAAACCCCTTCTTGTCACCTGCCTTCTCTAAGATGTCCTCTAGCTTCTAACCAAAGAGAAACTGGCCGTCACACAGGATAGAGCAGTCTATTTTTCGAAGGCAGGTCTGGACACCCTTTAAGCAAGAAGGCCATCTAGCTGTGTTGGATAGGCTTGCAGCCCTAGCAGCCAACCTCACAGAGTCTGCTAGAAAGGCCACTGCTCCTTGAAACAGAGTCATATTAGCCAAAATTTAATCTCTTGGAACCTTACTCCTCAGTTCTTCCTCCATCTGTTGCAGCCAGACCATGAGGGAGCAGGCAGTACACATTCCAGCTATTGCCGGCTTCAGACCCCCTGCGGCTGCCTCCCAGGTGTGTCTCAGGAACCCATCTGCTTTCTTATATAATGAGTCTCTAAGCGTGCCGGAGTCCTCCAAGGGCAGGGGACTTTTTTTTTTTTTTTTTTTTTAAGAGGACTTTGCTACTGCCCCGTCGATCTTGGGGATTTTATCCCAACCCTCCTAGTCCTTCTCCTCAAAGGGCTACCTCCTTTTGGAAGATGAGGGCAGGCTAACAGACCTCTCTGGCTTCTTCCACTCCTTATCTATGAGCGCCTTTATCCTAGGGTTAACTGGAAAGGTGCACTTTTTTCCTCCAGGCCCCCAAACATAACATCCTCTAAGGATTTAGGTGCCCTTTCCTCCTTTAGGCCCATTGTTGACCTGACTGCCCTAACCAGTCTATCCATGTCCTCGGCCGGAAAGCAGGGTCAGCTGTCTACATCACTGAAAGAGGAGTAGGGGGAGGGGGACGGGGATTTCACATGATAACCAATGGATTTCAAGGCCTCTGAATCCATGACAAGCCCCCCCCCCCCCCCCCCCCCCGAGATCTCTTGCTTTCCTTCTTTAATGCTGACTTCAGGGAAGCTTTAACCTGCACCCTGATTATGGCCCTAAGGCTCATGGCGAAGTCGGGGGTCTCTTCCCGTATCGTTTTCTGTATGCAGTTAGCGCAGAGATCCTTCTGTCACTGAACTGCCACTGGGGTTTTACAAAGGGCACACTTAATTTTTTTCTCTTGGCGCTAGCCTTTCTAGGCCCCTGGGGATTAAGCAGAACATGACCCCTTATTAACAAACAAAGGTGACATTCTTGTAGATCACTTAATACCCGCTGTCAAATGAAGGGTACCGGATTGAGAGGCTGATCAGGGGTACGAACAACGTCCCTCCTGGATACCGAGTAGTCCCACGATCTCTGGTTGGAGCGATTGCCACTCCTGCCGCTCGATTGGCTGTAGTCTTTGTGCACCCAAGCTGGTGACCAGGCATAGACACTGGTGAATTCTCCTGCTGCTGTAAGGGCGGCTGCTGTCCACTGTGATCCTCCATGATGGGGAGCTTCGGACACGAGCGCCTCATCTGTGGTCATCGTTCCTTATAAGAGGGATCCACTGCGCTTCCTGCCTCCTGTGCCCAATCAATGCCCCTCCCACGTCCAGCCGCCCCACACCAAGTATCCACATGCCCCAGCTGGCTTTCTTTGCCATAGGCGCCACCATCTTGGCCTCGGCGCACACCCCGTGACGTCACTCAAGCACACCCATTCCCAGGATGCCTTGCGCATGACGTCAGCAGCGCACGCCCCCAGAAGCCGGGCACACTGGAACGGTGGTCAAGAGGCAATAGTTAATAGTCATCTACAAATATCTCAAGGGCTGTCACACAGAGGGATTAGCTTTATTCTTTTACACAAGGAACACTAGAAGCAATGGGATGGTGAGTTTTCCTTTAATGGAAGTCTTCAAACAGAGGCTGAACCGATATCTGTCTGGGATGGCTTAGTGAATCCTGCATTGAGCACAGGGTTGGACCAGATGACACAGGAGACCCTTCCAACGCTACCATTCTATGAAAATTTGTCTGATTTTAGATGTATCCATCAATATTATATTTCTTTTCTGTGCTGTTTACTATTGATACATGATGGCGCACCCTGTTATCATATATAGGATGTGCGCCCATTTTCTATACATTATTCACTACAACAAGAGGATGGCAACTGCACATATTGAGGAGGCGCTGAGAAAATGAAGAAAAAAAAAAAAAATAGACACCCATTGAACCAGACCGTATGCCAAAAGTATAAAAGGCATTTTGTTTTTATATTTCAATTCAAACTACACACACTTCCAGAGATATTGGCCTTTATGTTTAGTGCAAACTTTTATGGCCTTTGCTCACAAGATTCTCTGGTGTAGTCTTTTTGCAGCTCTGCATTATTACCGTGTGAGCAATGTCTGCATTATTACCATGTGAGCAATGGTAAGGACCATAAAAATTAGCACTAAATAAAAAGGCTCATATCCCTGCAACCATATGAAGGATTTAAAAACAGACAAACAGGAGATCTGAAATAAACGCAAAAAATGTTCACTTTTCATCTGGTGATAAGCACTCTGAAGCAAAAAAAAAAAAAAAAATAAAAAAAAAATATGTCAGCAATTTTTAGATACATCATGCTGCTCTCAAATGGGGTATGGGCAGAGACTCCAATTCCAGTGATGTGTCACTTACTGGGCTTCATTTTTTTTTTTTTTTTTGTTTTATAAAATCCCCATTTTATCTGCTGAAGATCTATCAGGTCTCTGAATGCTGAGCTCTGTATAACCCTGCTTACACCACTGATTGACAGCTTTCTTTGTACACCATGTTAAGCCGCCAATGGATGTGTGGCTATACAGTGCTCATGAATATCGAGTACTACCTGTCAGTAGGTCTACTAGTCCTCTGGTGATAAAAATAACTGCTTTATCAAACGGAGATTCATGGAGATCAAAAACTACAGCAAGTGGTCCAGTAAAGGAGACATCATTGAAATCAGTGTCTCTGTCTCCATATTATGCTGCTCTCAGATTCGGTGGCAAAAGCCTGGTGAAAGAATCCCTTTAAGGCCCCCAAAAACACTAAACGAACGTTGGCTGAAAGTCGGCCAACCATCGGATGTTTATGGAGGCCACCGATCCTGGTGTCTTCAGAAACTTTCCTTTCTCACCATGGAGATGACATGACCACTCAGCTACAGTTAAGGGTGTGACAGCAGAGTTTTATAGCCGCCCCCTGGGCATGCACCGTGTGCTGTGGTGATCTGTCGGTTTCTGAGCCCGGTCCGGACCGGCCGGTACATATGCGTTATACATCGCCCTGGTCAGAGCACGTCTAGTGGGTGCAGCTTCATTCCTTACTCGTCCTGTCTAGTGACCAGGGCTGTGGAGTCAGAGTCTGTATATATTTTGATGGAGTCTTTGTAAAATGCACAGACTCCTAAAATATATAATAAATTGGGCACAGCATTTCAGTGAAGCATGTGCAGTAAATGTTTTCATAAGAATTTGGTAAAGTTATGAAGTGTCCTATAAAGGTCTGTTCTGTTCTTAGGATCTCTGCTTTTCGATGAAATTAATCTGTGCTGCACTTTAAGTATGTAGGAGCGGTGGAGGTGATGTTCTACTCCTTCACACCCCAAACGGTTAAATGTATTTTATAGGAAGCTTTTATGAATACAGTTTCCCCTGGATTGATTGCTGCCAAGGTTCCAGAAGAGGAAGACCTGGGGCCATAAGCAAGGGTGATGTGCAGCACCCCGGGACGGGTACACATGTCTGTAGAGTGCCAGAGCGAGTGGGAGCAGCTGCTCGCCCACGACTACCCTGCTTGGTCACTTTACATGTACATGTGTAAAGCAGCATGCTCCAGTCCAGTCCCACCACAGCATGTTGCTCCCCGTGAACTTTGGGAGATTACTAAGCATTGCCCCCAACGGCAAGCTGAACCCGGGAGTACTCATCGTGGACTGGTCTGCAGCATCTGTCTCCAAGGACTGCATCCTGCCGACTACACCAAACGTAAGCAGGTAAAGGGATGCAGTAACAGAGGTGCAGAGCAAGGGTTATTTTAACTCAGTCTTTATCAAGTTCAACTTATCGCGACTCTGCTGTCCTTTACACGCTTACAGTCCGATGGGTCAAGAGATGCCAGCGGAGGCCGGTGCTGTGTCTTCAGGCTTCCCTGCCTAACACACAGTCCCGCTTCTGGCGGCAGCAGGCGGTCACTGGTTTTGCCTGCTGAGCACCTAGTCCATTGAACTGCAGAGCCAAAGAGTGAAGCTCTGCACAAGTCTCTACTCAGCATGTGCTTTCCAGTGCAGCCGCACCGCAATGTTGCACTTGTTGTCCGACACTCTGCACCCCCGCTGGTACCTGGATAGCGGCACCACGACGCTTCCCTCGGTGCCCGTCTCTCTGAACACTCACTGATACCCAGGAGTCCCCACTGCGCTCATCCTGGATCTGTGTTCTGCGGCCGGGAGCCTCTTCAAACAAACTCACTTCTCGGCGTTTTCTGACCTGCACTCTTGGTGACGCTTCCCGGGTCCTTACTGCACCTGACCCTTATCACTACTGCACGGCCTACCGCTGCTAGCAGCGCAGGTCCTCTCACTCAGCCCTCCGGTGGGAAGCCCCTCTCTTTCCCACGTAAATCTCCTTATACTCCCGACTCACCACACCCCCTCTCATCAGATCATGGGTCTCCTCCGTGCTCAAATTCATAGAATCGTAGAGTTGGAAGGGACCTCCTGGGCCATCTGGTCCAACCCCCTGCTCAAAGCAGGATTCGCTAAATCATCCCAGTCAGATGTCTGTCCAGCCTCTGTTTGAACACTTCCATTGAAGGAGAACTCACCACTTCTCGTGGCAGCTTGTTCCACTCATTGATCACTCTGTCAAAAAGTTTTTTCTAATATCTAATCTGTCTCCTCCCATTCAGTTTCATCCCATTGCTTCTAGTCTTTCCTTGTGCAAATGAGAATAAAGTTGATCCTTCGACAATGTGACAGCCCTTTAGATATTTGTAGACAGCTATTAATTCTCCTCTCAGTCTTCTCTTTTGCAAACTAAACAATCCCAAATCCTGCAACCTTTCCTCATAAGACAGGGTTTGCAGACCGGTCACCATTCTGGTCACTCTTTTCTGAACTTGCTCCAGTTTGTTGATGTCTTTTTTAAAATGCGGTGCCCAAAACTGGACACAATATTCCAGATGAGGTCTGACCAAAGAGGAGTAGAGGGAAATAATGACTTCATGTGATCTAGACTGTATGCTTCTGTTAATACATCCTAGAATTGCATTAGCCTTTTTTGCTGCTGCATCACACTGTTGACTCATATTCAGTCTGTGATCTATTAGTATACCCAAGTCTTTTTCACATGTGCTGTTGCTTAGCCCTATTCCTCCCATTCTGTATATGCTTTTTTCATTTTTATTGCCCAGATGTAGTACTTTGCATTTTTCCCTGTTAAAAACCATTCTGTTAGTTGCTGCCCACTTTTCCAGTTTATTTATATCTTTTTGAATCCTCTCTCTCTTCTCTAGTATTAGCTATCCCTCCTAGCTTTGTGTCATCAGCAAATTTAATCAGTTTACCCTCAATTGCTTCATCTAAATCGTTGATAAAGATGTTGAATAATACAGGGCCCAGGACAGAGCCCTGTGGTACCCCACTTGAGACATTCTTCCAACTGGATGTGCAGCCATTTATGACCACTCTTTGGGTCCGATCACTAAGCCAGTTCTGAACCCACCTAACAGTTGCCTTGTCCATTCCATACTTAGTCATTTTTTTTTAATAAGGATTGTATGAGATACTTTGTCAAATGCTTTGCTGAAGTCAAGATATACTATATCTACAGCATTTCCTTGATCCACCCAATCAGTGATTCCGTCATAGAAGGAAATTAAGTTAGTCTGACATGACTTATTAGTTACAAACCCATGCTGACTCTGTTTAATCACTTCATTCTTATCCAGGTACTGACATACATGTTGTTTAATAATTTGTTCAAAGATCTTTCCTGGTATAGAAGTCAGACTCACCGGCCTATAGTTGCCTGGGTCCACCGTCTTCCCCTTTTTGAAGATAGGAACAACATTTGCTCTTCTCCAGTCTTCTGGGACTTCTCCTGTTCTCCAAGAATTTTCAAAGATTATGGAGAGGGGTTCAAAAATTTCTTCTGCTATCTCCTTCAGTACTCTGGGGTGTAATTCATCTGGACCAGGAGACTTGAATTCATTTAGGTTAGCTAAGTGTTTCCTCACTATCTGTTTATATAGATATCCTGGATTCTTCTATTCCCTTAAGGCTGTGTGCACACGCTGCGGAAAAGGTGCGGATTCATCCGCGCGGATTTTGTACAATCCGCAGGTGAAACCGCAGGTCAAAAGACCTGCGGTTTTACCTGCGGATTGCTCTGCGGTTTTGCCCTGCGGTTTTTCATCTCCTCAATGGAGGAGATGGCAAACCGCAGGAGAATCCGCAGAAAGAATTGACATGTCAATTCTTTCTGCGGATTGAAAACCGCAGATAATCCGCGCGGAAAATTCCGCACCGTCTGCACTGCGGTTTTTGATTCCCATAGGGAATCATTGTACTGTACACCGCAGCAAAAACTGCTGCGGGTCCGCAGCGGCCAAAACCGCTGCGGAACCGCAGCAAAATCCGCAGCGTGTGCATACAGCCTAATAGGACAGTGAAGAACAGTTGATGTTACATTTCCTTTCTGAGAGAAAACAGATGCAAAATAGGAATTTAAAAGTTCGGCCTTCTCAACATCCTGTCTTACCATTTCATCATTTTCATCCTGTAAAAATCCTATAGCATCTTTGACTTTTTTGTTTTACTTTTGATATATCCCTAAAATCCTTTATTATTGATTGACATCATTTGCAAGCCTCAATTCATTGTCAGCTTTAGATAATCTGATTTGTGCCCTGCAGACAGCATTATATTCTTCTTTAGATATGCCTCCCTCTTTCCATTTTATAAACATTTTTTTTCCTCCTTTTTAGCATGTGCTTAAGTTCTGTGTTCATCCATCCTGGTTTCCTTAAATGCTTCCTATTCTTCCCTTTTTTCGGAATTGTTAACAATTGTGCTTTGAGAATTTCATTTTTCAAGATTTCCCATCCTTCCTGGACATTTTTGTCTTTAAGGATATCCAGCTATTGGATCCCTCCAATTCTCTTTCTGAATCCCTTAAAATCTGCCTTTCTAAAATCTAACCTTGAAGTCTGAGTCTTCACAGGTCTTCCTCCTCTAGTTATCCAAAGTTCTAAAATAGCATGGTCGCTACCTCCTAGGGTCCCAGCCACTTTTACCTCCTCAACCATTTCCTCCCTGTTTATATGGATTAGATCCAAGGTAGCAGTTCCCCTTGTTTTCTCCCCTACCTTTTGGAAGATAAAGTTGTCAGCAAAGAGAGGATAAGAATTTCCTTGACCTGTTAATTTTGCCTGAGAGATTCCCAACAAATGTCTGGATAGTTGAAATCTCCCATGACAACTATGTCATATTTTTTGGCGAACTTGGCCATTTGATGCATAAAGAGTTCATCCATATCTTCAGCTTGCACAGGTGGCCTGTAGTAAATGCCTACAATGGTGTCCTTTCCATTGTTCTGTCCTTGTATTCTTACCCAAACAGTTTCCACAGAACTCCCAGTCTCTGAAGCTTCAATCTCTGTGCAGATATACGTGTTTCTAACATACAATGCGACACCTCCTCCTCGTTTATCAAGTCTGTTTCTTGCAAATAAGTTGCATCCTTCTAGGTCTTGTATTCCAATCATGTGTATTGTCCCACCAAGTTTCAGTGATTCCATTGACATCATATTTCTTTTCCTGTGTTAGTAGATCCAATTCTCCGTGTTTGTTGCCCGTGCTTTGTGCATTAGTATAGAAACATTTTAGTTTGTGATTGGTTTCTCTTTCTCCAATATTTTTATTAGATTCTTCTGTCTTTGTTCTTCCTTTCCACTTCTAATAGCAGAGTTCTCAATAGCATTTGTCAGGTGTATGGCTTTTTCTGGTCTTTTGCTTCCCTTCCCATGTTGTTCTAGTTTAAAGCTCTCCTTACAAGTGTAGCAAGGCGACTTCCAAATACATGTTTTCCAGTCTTCGTAAGGTGCACCCCATCTCTAGCAAGTAGTCCATCGTAAAGGTAATTCACTCCGTGATCCATAAATCCAAATCGCTGCTGACGGCACCATCGACGTAGCCAGTTGTTCACCTGCAGAATCTTATTCCACCTCCTTGTTCCATGGCCATCCACTGGGAGGATGGAAGAGAAGACCACCTGCGCTCCCAGTTCTTTCACTTTCTTGCCTAAGTCTTCAAAGTCTCTGCAGATGGTTTCCAGGTCGTTTCTTGCGGTGTCATTTGTCCCCACATGTAGTAGCAGGAATGGGTAGTCATATGTAGGTCTGAAGAGTCCTGATATCCTGTCAGACACATCTTTAATTTTTGCACCTGGAAGACAGCACATTTCTCTTGAAGTCATATCCGGTCTGCAGATAGCGGCCTCTGTTCCTCTCAACAGGGAAACCCCATGACCACCACTCTCCGTTTCTTCTTCACAACATTTTCTTTCTCCATCCAGGAGGACTCTGAAGGCGTACAAGGATGCTAGTTGTGGGCAAAGTCTTATCCTGATGTATTTCTTCATCGTTTTCCTGCGTGAGAGCCTGGTACTGGTTTCTGAGAAGTATGGGTGCTGACTGCCTCCTGATCCTCCTGCTTCTCTGGGTCACATATCTCCATTCCTCTGTTTCTTCAGGTGCACTTCGAATTTCTTCTCTTTCTGTAACATGAAGACATAATTCTGCTCTGTCTAAGAACTCTTCACCTTCCTTAATGTTCTTCAACGTAGCTAACCTCTCTTCGAGATTTTGCAACTTTTCCTCCAACAGGGACACAAGCTTGCATTTGTGGCATGTGAAGTTTGGCTTTTCCACTGGTAAGTCTGAACATGTTGCAAGAAATGCAGCTCACCAAATGGCTCCTGGCCTCTTCCATATTGAGATTTCTTAAAAACGATGAAAGAGGAGCCAAAATTCCGATTTCCTCTTTTCAGCTGCAACGGCCAAAACCCAGTGATCATTGAGCTCGGGGAGACTCTTCACTTATCCCAGAAGGCACTGGGAATATGCAAATGATCTCCTCAAGACGCTTCCCCCTTGTAACAGGAGGTGCGGCCTCGTCAGTTCCGGACCCGATGCTTCAGCAGCACTTGCAGCCTGGTTCTCTCTTCAACTCCACAGCACTGGTCTCTACTGAGCATGTATAGGAGTCAGAGGTTTGGCTTACGGACTCCACAGCCCTGCTAGTGACATGGTCATTCAGTGGACATGGCTTCGCTCCATATAAGTGTATGGAGCGAGGCTGCGCCTATTAGATGGGCCCTGGCCAGGAGTTTGTGTAATGCATACTTACTCACTGGTCCCAGCTCAGAAAGCTGCAAATACCCACAACACACAATGCGTGCGCAGACTAAGCCATTTGTACTAGACAAACCATTTAAGCTCTAGTGGAGAGACTGCACAACAAAAGACACAGCTCTCTCGTTGGCATGACAATGTAGTCATTTAACTGCATGGATGGGATGCATTGAGTATTATAGCTATTGGGTAAAATCCCAGAAGGAGATTTATCAAAAAGTACTTTCACCACTTATGGACCAACCAGGCCCTGTTTGGCGTTAAAAAAAATTTGCTTTAAAATTGTCACATTCTAGAAGCCATAACCATCTTTCTGTAGCTGTAGGAGAGATTGTTTTCCCAACTTATCAACTGTTCATTTAAAGAAATAGAAAAAAAAAAAAAAAAAAATAGAAATTGGATCTTGACATTTAAAATGTTCCTCTTTTGATTTGCTAGTAGCAAGGAAAAGCAATCAGCTCACCGGTCTGGTCAGAAACCAATGTGAGGCATTTGTCATTGTTGGTGCGTCTCTTTGCCACTCATGCTTTTGGATAATTAAAGACACAGTATAGTGCAGGTCGATACAATTACAACAATAATGAATGTGTGACTTAACATTTTACTACTTTTGCACAACAAAATTCACTATTGGGAAAAAACGGCATGATATGGTGTGAGATATACGCTAGCTTTGTGTTTTCGGTGCAGAACTATATGGGGGGGGGGGGGGGGGGTTTTGTGTAACAAGCTGTATTTCTCCATTGGTACCATTTTGGACCGGGGTCCATACAGCTTTTGGATCATTCCTGATCTCATTTTATGTGAGGTGGCATGAACAAAAATTCCAATTCTGGCGTAGTATTTCTTCTTTATTTGTGAACTTTATTATCCTTTTACAAAGACTACTAAACTTGCACAGCCGACCCTCCTTCTCCCATGAACAAGGCCTGAATGTCTAAACCCACCATATTATTACTGGAGATGCTCTCAGTAAATCATTTAGTTTCGCAGAGCATACCAATCTGACTCAGTCATTTCAGGTTTGCTTCTATTACACTATGGTGCTCTCTTCTGTTCCTTTTCCTCCTAATGTCTACAACGCTTTTATACTCACTTAAGGTTTTTGTCTTGATTTTTGCAGCAAGAAAAGTTTGCAACTTTACAACCTTCAGAGGTCCGTTGAGTTTTTCTCGCATCCGTTCCTTTACGGACAGTAAAGTAGAAGAGCTGGAAATAACATCCATTCTGCCGAAGTTGCATGTATTCTGCAGATAAAGAAAGATTTTTACCATGAGATCTCAGTCAGGTTTCCCACTGAAAGAGCGTTTGACAGCAAAACAAAAATCATTCAGCTGCCAGTTTCCATTTAGCCAATTCTTGGATCTCTCACTTTCACTCTCATGGCTGTAAGGACCCCTATAATGGCCAGAATAGATAAGGACTATAAGGCTATGTTCACAAGTTGCGTTTTTGCTGCAGGCAAAACCTGCTATTTTGGCAGTAAAGGAACTGATTTAAAAGGGTAAAAAAGTATGAGATTTCTGAAATCTCATAGCTGCTGCTGTACAATGCAGCTTAAAATCTGCAAAAAAAAAAAAAAAAGGGAGCAAAAACGCAACGTGTGAACGTAGCCTAGAGGTCTTGATACAGAGAATCCAGGATGTGTGTATAATACAGATGGATGCATGTATTTGAACTGATATACCAGTAATTGCACAGCGGCCATGTGAAGAAAAACCACTAAACTTTAAAATTGAGGGGAAAAAACAACAAACTTGTTTCATTGGGGTGATAGTGTTAGAGTTACACGGTGACCTTGTCTGGAGCGCAGAACAAATGGCGCCGCATCGCAGGGCCAGAGCACCGAGACAAGCAAGTAGCAAATACTCACCTGGGTCTCATGTTTTATGACTTGTTTGTTGCGGTAACCTAGGGAGACTCAATGCATTTGTATGGGGCTGTGATGCAGCAGTGACAACTGCCACTCTTTGGCCTTGCGACCAGTGTCGTGGCCAAAAATCACAGTGCAGCCTCAGCCTTAAATGAGATTATTCCAAAAGTAAAATTATCTACAGGCCATGTAACAGACTGTGGGAGCCCCAGCAGTGTCCGGTAAGGAGGTCCTCGATGCCTCACTCTTAGGGTATGTGCACACAGTGCGATTTTACTGCAGATCCGCAGCGGATTTGCCTCTGCGGATCAGCTGCAGATCCGCTGGCATTGTACAGTACAATGCAATTCAATGGGTTTTCAAAACCACAGTGCACATGCTGTGGCTTTTTCCACGCGGATTTGCTGCGGTTTTAAATCTGCAGCATGTTAATTCTTTCTGCGGATTCCTCAGCGGTTTGACACCTGTTCCATTGTGCAGGCGTCAAACCGCAGGGGAAAACCACTGGCAAATCCACAGGTCAATCCGCACTGTGTGCACTCACCCTTACAGCTCATTCACATGTCAGATTTTAACACACACAAGAAACATGGACCAATGATTCTAATGAGACTTCGACCAAAGTGTAATCCATTTTTCTTGTACATGGAGAAATTAAAACAGAAAAGTTTTCCACCTTCTCCATTCTGTCAGGCCGAGATAAGCAGGGCTGTGGAGTCAGTGAGCCAAACCTCCAACTCGGACTCCTCAATTTCCATGACACCGACTCCAACTCCACCACAATGGGTTCCGATGTACACTCCACATCCCTGGTGATAAGTGAACGACACTCAGATGTCACTCAAGTGTGATTCATTTTTCATGGCCCCATAGACTTGCATTGCTGATTTTTATCCGACCCGTAAATCAATAGGGCAGGTCTCAGATTTTCTGTGGATCTCTCGGTCTTGCGAGTAATCACGGACATGCTAATGGTATGGTATGGTATGGTATGAATACTACCGTATCTGTGAAAGACACGGATCACACTCCTATGTGAAAATCCAACGTCTGAAAATAAATAAATAAATAATATCAGTTTCATCCAGAAACATGGGATGTTTCTCATTTGTCGTCTGTGTGCAGTCCGTATATTGGCTTCTTACAGCAGCAGCTAATAATCAGTTGAAAGACCATTTACAGCTTTCGCTGACAGAAGTGCAATCAATCCATTAAAAAAGGCTGCAATACAGTTGCTCAGTTCAGAGTCCGATGTTTTTTTTTCTTACACACCCATAGACTATTCTAAGTAAAAAGAAACTCCAAGCGAATGTGGCGCTAATCACCTTAACCTTAGGTCTCTTGAATAGATCCACTTACACACACACACACACACACTTGAAAAGCTCTGGAATGTAATCAAGAGGATGATGGATAGTCACAAGCCATCAAACAAAGAAGAACTGCTTACATTTTTGCACCAGACAGCGTGAAAGACTGGTGGAAGGCATGCCAAGACGCAAGAAAACGGTTTTTAAAATTCATGGTTATTGAACAAAATATTGATTTCTGAATTCTTCCCGAGTTAAACCATTAGCATTGTTGTTTCTAAAATGATTATGAACTTGTTTTCTTTGCATTATTTGAGGTCAGAAAGCACTGGGGTTTGTTTGGTTTTATTTTGTTTTTTTAATTTTGACCATTACACTTTGTCAGAAAAAAAAAAAATACACTGCTCAAAAAAATAAAGGGAACACTGAAACAACAGAATATAACTCCAAGTAAATCAGACTTCTGTGAAATCAAACTGTCCACTTAGGAAGCAACACTGACAATCAATTTCACATGCTGTTGTGAAAATGGAGTAGACAAAAGATGGAAATTATTGGCAATTATCAAGACACCCTCAATAAAGGAGTGGTTCTGCAGGTGGGGACCACAGACCAGATCTCCGTACCAATGCTTTCTGGCTGATGTTTTGGTCACTTTTGAATGGTGGTTGTGCTTTCACACTCATGGAAGCATGAGACGGACTCTACAACCCACACAAGTGGCTCATGTAGTGCAGCTCATGCAGGATGGCACATCAATGCGAGCTGTGGCAAGAAGGTTTGTCGTGTCAGCGTAGTGTCCAGAGGTGCTACCAGGAGACAGGCCAGTACACCAGTAGACATGGAGGGGGCTGTAGGAGGGCAACAACCCAGCAGCAGGAAAGCTACCTCCGCCTTTGTGCAAGAAGGAACAGGAGGAGCACTGTCAGAGCCCTGCAAAATGACCTCCAGCAGACCACAAATGTGCATGTATCTGCACAAACTGTTAGAAACCGACTCCATGAGGATGGCCTGAGGGCCCGACATCCACAGATGGGGGTTATGCTCACAGCCCAACACCGTGCAGGACGCTAGGCATTTGCCACAGAACACCAGGATTGGCAAATTTGCCACTGGCGCCTTGTGCTCTTCACAGATGAAAGCAGGTTCACACTGAGCACATGTGACAGACGTGACAGAGTGTGGAGACACCGTGGAGAGCGATCTGCTGCCTGCAACATCCTTCAGCATGACCGGTTTGGCAGTGGGTCAGTAATGGTGTGGGGTGGCATTTCTTTGGAGGGACGCACAGCCCTCCATGTGCTCGCCAGAGGTAGCCTGACTGCCATTAGGAACCAAGATGAGATCCTCAGACCCCTTGTGAGACCATATGCTGGTGCGGATGGCCCTGGGTTCCTCCTAATGAAGCCATACCTCATGTGGCTGGAGTGTGTCAGCAGTTCCTGCAAGATGAAGGCATTGAAGCTATGGACTGGCCCGCCCGTTCCCCAGATCTGAATCCGATTGAGCACATCTGGGACATCATGTCTTGCTCCATCCACAGACTTGCTGCACCACAGACTGTCCAAGAGTTGGCAGATGCTTTAGTCCCGGTCTGGGAGGAGATTCCTCAGGAGACCATCCACCACCTCAACAGGAGCATGCCCAGGCGTTGTACAGTAGGGAGGTCATACAGGCACGTGGAGGCCACATACAATACTGAGCCTCATTTTGACTTGTTTTAAAGGACATTACATTCCACTTTAATTTTGTGTGAGACTCCAAATCCAGGCCTCCATTGGTTAATAAACTTGATTTCCATTGATGAGTTTTGTATGATTTTGTTATCAGCACATTCAACTTTGTACAGAACAAAGTATTCAATGAAAATATTTCACTCATTCAGATCTAGGATGTGTTATTTGAGTGTTCCCTTTATTGTTTTGAGCAATATATACAGTATATGTTTTTAAATATTTTTAGAAAAATTTAATTTTTTTTGAGAAAATAAATTAACTTTTAGTAACAGATTTTCACTGGAAGTGGATGTATTCAAGAAATCCTAAAGGTGATGAGCTCCACATTCAATTGGAGTTTCTTTTTACGTAGAATTCACCACATATGTAGATCCGAAGCAGGATCAACACAGTTCTGTTATGAATGGGTCACCGAGGAGGAGAGCAGGCCCAGGCTAAGCCACAGAATACCAGAGAGGTTGGTAACTAAGCGGATTGCAGACCCCTGATCCTATCCACACAACTAGCAGTAGCTGTGGAGCGTACCCAAGTTATCCTAGACGCCTCAGCACAACCGGAGAGCTAACTAAGCCTAAAGCAAGAAAGGAGAAATTTAAACTGCCCCAGAGCAGACCCCAAAGGAATAGATAGCCCCCAAACATATATTGTCGGTGAGACAAGATGAAAACACAAACGCAGGCAGGAAAATAGACTGAGCAAATGATGGGGCCCACACTGACTAGACAGGAAAGAAAAGACACTGTCTGCAATCACGCAAAAAACCCTGCCAAAAGTCCAACACGTCTGATGCACAAAAATACTGAAGTCGCACGACTTCGCCCCCTACTATATCAGCACTCTGGTATATTCTGAAAGCAGAGCAAAAAGAGACCAATCTAACAGGGGACAAAACAAACTGGCACAAGCAGTAACATATGGGCGGTGATTCAGCACAGCCCCAGCCGGAGCTGGCTGATCTGCACAAAACAGAGACAAAACCAGATCAAATGCAAACAGAATAGCAAGTGAACCACTTAGCTGAACATGCAGGGACAGAGCTGGAGACAGACCTCAGGAGGAACAGGAAGAAAATCACCAGCAGGGATAGAGGGAGTCAGCTGTCTTAAATCCCAATCTGAAACCCCAGATCTCCAATCGTCATCCTCATTATCAGGTGGCAAGCCTCTGTCAATCAGATCAGCTCCATTACCTACAATAACCACCAGAGGGAGCCCAGAAAGAGAACTCGAAACCCCTCTGTCAATCAGACCAGCTCCACTACCTTCAGTAATAGCCAGAGGGAGGCCAGAAAGCGAATTCTCCAAACAGTTCTCCAAAGTGAGCTGCACACCTTAATGGATTATACAAGACCTGGAGGAGAGGTGCCTAAAGAATTGATTCATTGAGAAACTCAACATGCATTTCTTACTGATTGAAGGTGAGTATAACCACAAGTAAAAGAATTTTTTACTGTTGGTAAAAATGTATTACGCTCAGAGGGAGCGCCACACTTTTTTTTCCCCCTCTCCCTAAACCAGGGTATTTCTAAAGACATCCATAGAATAGAATGGGCAAGTGTCATCTCATCAGGAACAAACTAGTGCATGCCGCATTTTTATTCACACGCTGATTCGGTCAGTAAAGATAATCGCTCACCTGCAGTGCCCCACTGAACAACATTGGTCTGAGCGTGGTCTATTTTTCACGGATAGCACCTGGACCAAAAATACAGTGGTGTAAACGAGCTCTTATCAGAAGTCTGTGTACAGAGCATGCTGACCATGAAGGACACTTCTATAAGTAAACTGTATGAGGCCTGTGTCACACTTCTGACACTTACATTCTGATTACGGACTAGCCGCAATACTTAAGATACCTGCAGCTAGTCTACACATTGCAGTTTACTCGGTCTGAATGCCAAATGTGTGAAACAGGTCTAATACTAACGATGGGTATGCAACATCATCCATTTTTCAGGCAAGAAAAATAAATAAAAAGACAATTTTCCTGGGTACGGTCATCAATATTCCCGTTTTTTGCATCCGTATGGTATCCAGATTTTATATGAATGATTTTATAAAGACCAAATCCAGCACGGTGGCTCAGTGGTTAAAACTGTTGCTTTGCAGCACTGGGGTCTTGGGATCACATCCCATCATGGACATTTGCAAGGAGTTTATATGTTCTCCCCGTGTTTGGTGGGTTTCCTCTGGGTTCTCCATTTCCTTCCACATTCTAAACATACATCGGTAAGGAATTTAGATTATGATCCCCAATGGGGACAGTGACGGCAATATCTGTAAATCACTGTGGAATTAATGGCGCTGTATGAGTAAAACACCAAGTTTACTTATTAGTAGCAATTTTTCCCAGAACCCATGACAGCACACCTGAGAGAGGGATCCACCGAGCCTGGACAGCAAACCTACTGAAATAAAAGGGCGATATCTCTCTCCCGCTTCAGTTGGGTTACAGAGCATGAGAGTATAGTGCACACTGCACACCCATAAGGTGAGAAGGAAGGGGGGGGGGGGGGGGGAGAGATAAAAAAAAAAACAAAAAAAAAAAAACGGCTACCAGTAAGTAACGGTGTACTCCCTTCATCCATGACAGCACATCTGAGAGATTTCTGGAGAATTGAACACTCTAGGGACCAACGCTTGCAACACCCTTCTACCAAAGGTCAATTCAGCCGAGGAGGACAGATTCAGTCTATAGTGTTTAAAGAAGGTAGATGGTGCAGACCAGGTAGCGGCCTTACAGATCTGATCAATTAATATCTCAACTATTTCTGCCCAGGAGGTTGCCACGGCTATGGTGGAGTGAGTCTTGATGCTTAGCCCTCCATGGCTCAGCACCACCCTACATCTCCTCCCTTGTTTCAGTATACCACCCTACCCGCGCCCTCCGTTCTGCTGATGACCTGAGGTTAGTATCCTCAATAGTCAGAACCTCCCACTCCCGTCTCCAAGACTTTACACGTGCGGCGCCAATTCTTTGGAATGCACTTCCCAGGTCAATACGATTAGTCCCCAATCCCCACAATTTTAAGCGTGTCCTGAAAACGCATTTATTCAGACTGGCCTATCGCCTCAACACATTAACCTAACCTATCCCTGTGTGGCAGAGCCAAAAGTTTTACCATAACCAGGTTCCCAGCATCATGTTCCCACATGCTTTATGCATCCATTAGCCCTCTGTGTCTGTACTGTTACACACTTAACATTATGGCTGGGCCATACAATCAGAGCAACTGTTACCACCCACCTTTCGTGTCTCCCTCTTTCCTCATAAACTGTAAGCTTGCGAGCAGGGCCCTCACTCCTCTTGTTATTTGTTATAATCTACTGTATGTGATTATTGTTATGCTGTAATGTCTATTGTCTGTACAAATCCCCTCTGAAATGTAAAGTGCTGCGGAATATGTCGGCGCTATAAAAA
Organism: Dendrobates tinctorius; assembly: GCF_039654945.1. Classification (NCBI taxonomy): domain Eukaryota; kingdom Metazoa; phylum Chordata; class Amphibia; order Anura; family Dendrobatidae; genus Dendrobates; species Dendrobates tinctorius. The sequence continues at coordinate 23,993,348 of NW_027361921.1, forward strand.
TAAAATTTATTATTATTATTATTATTCAGGAGCCTAGGTGTAAGATAAACTAACGGCCTCCCTAATCCATTTGGCAATGGTACCCTTAGATACTCCTTACTGCTACCCTGAAAGGCTACAAGTAGGGACTGGTTCTTCTTCCACTGACTGGTCATGGACATATACTCCAACACGGACCCCCCTTTACATCTAAGCTATGGCATTTTTGCTCTCCTGGATGCTTAGGGTCGTTACAAAAGGAGGGCAAAGTAATGTCTGGGCTCCTATTGAACTTAAGAGCAACTTTGGGAAGATAGGCCGGGTCAGGCCTTAGTGCAATCCTATCCTTATACACTTGCGTATGGGGGGGGGGGGGGGAACACACACACACACACACACACATTTGGACAGGACCTGTATACCGCTCACCCTGTGGGCCGATGTCAGAGCCACTAGTAAAACGGTCTTAAGTGTGAGGAACGTAGCAGATAAATTCTGTAAGGGCTCGATCTAGGCTTTAATTAGCAGCTCTAGTACTAGGTTCAGATCCCATGGTGGAATTTTCGGGACTATAACTTGGTCTGGATCTACCACAGGATTTTATAAATTGTGACACCCATCCATTTGCTGCCAGGTTACAAATTGCTGCAAATCTTTGATGTTAATCAGCTTCCTACTTTTTAACAGCGTGGAGACTAACCCCTGGTGAGAAACCTTGCTTACTCCGTAATGCCCTCTCAATTTCCATGCTGCTAGATGGAAGCCCTTTATTTAAGAGTGGCATACTGGCCTCTGTGTGAGGTCAGGGATCTCAGGTAGGCTCGGCCGTGTCTCTCTGGGTCTGCCCTTTCAGCCACGTCTATGTTTGTGAAGGATTCGGGCACGTACACCGTGTGCCAGTGCCTCTATATGCATGACACTCTCTCCTTGGCTACCCCTCGGCATTCTGCCTCGTGCACACCACGCGCTCCCCAACCTGGCCTCACTCACTGTCGTCAGGGACGCCGACACTCTTCACTCATCTGTGCCGGATGTGACTTGATCACCAGACCGCTCACTTGATCGCAGTGCATCCGGTGACATGGGCTGGTTGCCAAGATGTTACCTGATGCTGTAGCACTGCAATACTTGTCACCAAGCCCCCTACATAGCTATTTGTGCATCACCACACACCCCTCCTTTTCTTTATTGGTCCATACCTGTATATACACCCCCCCCACCACCATCCTAATGACGCCACCCCCTGACGAAGGCAGCGTGCTGAAACACGCGTTGGGGAAGATGCCATCCAGATGCCAAATATCTGCATTGCCATTGTAAGTTACCATCCACTTTGGATCTTACACTCCCACATGATCTCCTTTCTTCCACACAACATATATGATGTATGCTGTTACTTGGTGCCCTGACATTCTAATGGTACACACTTGTTTATTAACCATGGACTCATGGTAACACTTACATTATATTGCATAAGCAATTTACTCACTTGCTAATATTTTGCTTGTTATGTTGTAATTTTATTAAACTTTTTTTCCTTTGCATATCATTCTGGAACTTTTTCACCCAGCTCTACTGTTTTTACTCTTTTGGGTGCGCGTCTTTGTTTTTAAAAGAGGTTGTCCGGGCTTTTCACATAATCTCCGTGCATATCTGGGCTGCAGAATAATGACAATAAGTAACTTACCTTCTGTCACCAGTTTGCAGGGTTTTCTAGATATCAGTCTCTTGCTTCTGAGCAGAACATCCAGGGGGGGAGGGGGGGTATTCTGGCATTGAAATGAGAACTGGTCATTTCCTCCTACTCTACTAAAAACCTGCCCTCTATAGCAACAGGCCCTCCCCAACCACATGAACAAGCCCTCCTCACACAGTAACAAATCCTCCCCCTCTAGCAGCCTCAGTGCAGAGAGCAGGACCACCCAGCTGCTCCTCCCCCAGACACACACTGAACAATTATCTATGGAAAGTGAAACTCTAGTGAGGAGGGAAAATCATCCTGTTTTTAGTAGCGTAGGAGGAAACGACCAGCTCTTATTTCAATGCCAGAACACACACCCCCTTGGACATTCTGCTCAGAAGCAAGACACTGATATCTACAAAACCCTGCAAACTGGTGACAGAATTTAAATTACTTATGGTCACCATTCTGCAGCCCAGATATGCACTGAGATTATGTGAAAAGCCCGGACAACCCCTTTAAGTAATTTTACTTTAACAGGAAAAAACCATCAATGATTATAGTATTTTACCTGATTAACTTAATAAACTGAATTTTCTCACCACAATACCTTGGACTATATGGTCGATTTCCTTTGCTCTTAGTTTTTCCTGTATTTTTCCCCTACTGTCCACATATCACCTAGGTCCGGCTCCATGGTCGCAGGGATAGAAATCTTTTATCCGACCCTTTATTGTAATTCTACTTAATTGTGTTAGACACCCTGCCACCATTAAGCATTCCTTTGTTATCTTTGTTTCCCCTTATCCGTGCAACAGAGACATATTGGCCAGCATTTTATCTCTTGGGGTCTTGTCTTTAAGCTGCCCCTCGATTTGTTGCAGCCAGATCATAAGGGAGCGGGCAGTACAGGTTTCAGCTATTGCCAGCTTCAGACCCTCAACAGCTGCCTCCCAGGTGTACTTAAGAAACCCATCCACTTTTTAATCCAGCAGATCCCTAAGCACCCTGGAAACCTCAAAGGGCAGAACTCTGAAAATTTCGCCACTGCGCCATCAATTTCAGGGACTTTATCTCAGATCTTGGAGTCTTTCCTCAAAGGGCTATCTCCTCTTTGAGGACGAGGGCAAAGTATCAGACCTTTCCGGCTTTTTCCACTCCTTATTTATGATTGCTTGTATCTTGCTATTAACCGGAAAAGTGTGCTTTTTTCTTTCCTCCAACCCTCCCAACATTATATCCTTCAGGGACTTAGATGTTCTCTCCTCCTTCAAGCCCATTGTTGACCTAAAAGCTCTGACAAGCCTATCCGTATCCTCAGCAAGAACGCACGGTCTGCTCGCTATTTCACTATCCAAGGAGGAGGAGGACAGGAATTCACTGTGATATTTTCCCACCAACCATGGAGAAACATCACACGCCATAGCATCCTTCTAAGCTCTTTACCTCCCCTTCTTTAACAGGTTTGAGGGACGACGGAGATGTCCCTCCTGCAATGTGCCCCCACTTTGGCATTCCCCCAGGCCATAAAAAACCATGCAATGTTTATCTGTAATTAAAACCCAAGAACAAACCCTTTGAAACTCTTCACACAAGGGTGCAAACTTTTTTTTGCACCTGGCTCTTTGTCTGAGAGAAGCACATGGAAACACCGTCGTACAAGTCACAGCAGGCTCTGAGGTATTGAATCTGAAAATGACCTATAATATCAATGCAATATCTGAGCCTAGCACATTATCAGAATCGGCATTCCTTTCCCCACTCCCCATATTATTTAGCCACCTCCAGAACCCTGCATTACAGAGTTATAAAGCATATCTAACAATAATTACATACGGTAGGCATACTTAGTCACTATGCGCAGATAAAATCCAGTGGAACCCATTGGCAGCGCCACCGACCCATTCAGAGCTTTGGGTGGAAAGTCATGGGCCAACCACGATTCTGGGCAGAAAATCATATTCTCAGAGATGGGAGGAGGGAGGAAGCCCAGCCCAGGGGAGGCAGCAGAGTGTGGGAGGGAACAGCCGAAGAGATATAAGGAAGACCCTCATTTTGGACTTTGTTTTCTAATGGCCGGAGGATACGTTAGCTGACGTAGCCAGGAAAGCCTTTAATAAGATTTGGACCCGTGATCCACCAATGCCTCCCTGTGGTCACATGCTACATAACACAGTAACTGCAACCTATCTATACTCTATCCTTGTACTACACTTGTGACTGTATACCTGTATATTGTTCTTGTAAATATATACCTGTATATTTCTAGTGCTCCTTTTTGGCGATTAAATATAAAATAATCTTGGGCTGCTCTTTTATCTCGATTTACAAATCCCCCACGTCCGCACGCTCGGTTGGTCAATTGTACGCTACCGGGTTGGTTTCTGACCCGATAAAAGCCTGTCGTCGGACAGGGCTTATATCGAACGAGGAACTGGTGGCAGAATACCGTATTGTTTTAGTGAGGAACTCTGGCAGTGACGGCCAGGAGGTTTAAATATATATCCCCAGCCTGGACTGGTGAAATATATCCCTCCTCACTGGGAGCACCTCACCAACTCGTACATATAAAGGAAGCCTTTCCAGCGACCATTTGCCCCCGGTGCAGTTCCATGACTGACCTGGAGCAAGTGGTGGCACCAGAGAGCCAATTCCTGCGGGTCCTTCTCTCCCCTCCCCCAAGGTGAGCAAATTTGAAGTCCCCCATGCCCTGTGAGATCCCTCACAACAGGGTCTTTAGGGAATCTTCAACCTCAGTCTTGATCATGGAGCTAAGGTTTGCAGCAAAGTCAGGGGTCTCATCCAAGATAGTTTTCTGGATGCAGTCCTAACAGGCTCTTCTGCCAGTGGACTGCCAGCAGGATCTTACATAGGGCACACTTCTTATTCTTTGTGCTAGCCTTCCTAGGTCCTTAGTGATTTAAGAAAATGGCTCTTAAAAAAAAAAAAAAAAAGGTGACATTCACATAGATCACTCACCGTCCTCTGTCACATCAAGGGTACCGGATTCGGATGCTGATCAGGGGTCCATACGACATTCCTTCTGGATACCGTGCAGTCATGCTAGCTCCCACTCCTGTGACTGGGACGGCTGCCACTCCTGCCACTTGAGCGGCTGCTCTCTTTAGTATGCCAAAGCTGTTGATGGGCACAGGTAATGGTGAATGCGGCTACTGCAATAGCTGCTGTGGTCTTCTCAAGTCATCCATGATGGAGTGAGCTTCAGACATAAGCGCCTTGTTGTGGTCATCGCTTCTTTTTATGGGGGATCCACAGCGCTTCTCCTCGGTTCCACCTCATCCGATCCCGAATAAGTTTCCCTCCTCACTTCATACAGCCCCCACCAGGACGTGCCGAAAACCCCATGTGTCCCGACTGGCATTCTCACACAGGGTTCCTCTATCTTGCTTCAGGCGCGTTTTCTACGACGTCACCTAGGCACACCCATTCCCAACGTGTCTTGCCCGTGACACCAGCAGAAGCCTAACCCACCACGGAGTCTGCAGCCGGAAGATGGTGGGAGAGCGGAGCCAGACATGCATAGCATAACGTTAGTGTATGTGCACAAAGGCCCCACCTGGACCCATAGACGACGTTTCCATCATCTGAGGGCTGTTATGATTGGGTCACCAAGGAGGAGGAGAGCAAGCCCAAGCTAAGCCACAGAAAACCAGAGAGGTTGGTAACTAAGCGGATTACAGACCCCTGATCCTATCCACACAACTAGCAGTAGCCGTGGAGCGTACCTACAATGATCCTAGACACCTCGGCACAGCCGGAGAGCTAACTAAGCCTAAAGCAAGAAAGGGGAAATCTAAACTGCCCCAGAGCAGACCCCAAAGGAATAGATATCCCCCAAACATATATTGTCGGTGAGACAAGATGAAAACACAAAACGCAGGCAAGAAAATAGACTGAGCAAATGATGGGGCCCACACTGACTAAACAGGACAGGAAAGGAAAGATGCAGTCTGCAATCGTGCAAAAAACCCTGCAAAAGGTCCAACACGTCTGATGCAAAAAACCCTGAAGTAGCACGACTTCGCCCATTATATCAGCACTCTGGTATATTCTGAAAGCAGAGCAAAAAGAGGCCAATCTAATAAGGGACAAAAACAAACTGGCACAAGCAGTAACATATGGACGGTGATTAAGCACAGCCCCAGCCGGAGCTGGCTGACCCACACAAAACTGAGATAGACAAAACCAGAGCAAATGGAAACAGAATAGCAAATGAACACTTAGCTGAACATACAGGGACTGAGCTGGAAACATCAGACCTCAGGAGGCAATAAGAAAATCACCAGCAGGGATAGAGAGAGTCAGCTGTCTTAAATCCCAATCTGAAACCCCAGATCTCCAAACGTCATCCTCATGATCAGGTGGCAAGCCTGTTAATCAGATCAGCTCCATTACCTCCAGTAACCATCAGAGGGAGCCCAGAAAGAGAACTCGCAACCCCTCTGTCAATCTGACCAGCTCCACTACCTTCAGTAATAACCAGAGGGAGGCCAGAAAGCGATTAACACAACAAAGGGCCCATCCACAGGCATACCGCCTGCTCTTCCAGTACCAGGACAGGCGTGGGTAAGTTAAAAAAATAAACTGTCACGGTTCCACCCCTCAGCCTGTGCTGTCATGAGGACCTGGCACGCACACCGCGCATGCGCCGCTATACCTGCTCCTATTGGTCCTCCGGCCCCATGTGACACGTTACATGGGCTAACTTAAGGTCCTATTCCCCACATTATACCATCTCTTTGAGAAAGCGGCGTTTGGGCTAGCCAAACGCGCATCAGGGGCGGACGATGGCTTTGGGACCCCTTCTCTGGCACCTTCATCACCCCGACTTAGCACCTTTGGCTGAATTTTGACTTTACTGTCAGTACGCCTCACCACTATGGGTCACTTGACTAGGGCTACTTTTTACTAAGTGGGGCTGGGTTGTCAGAGGAGTTATCCCTGAATTTGCCTGTACGTTCCTTGGTGCACTATGGTCACTTTGTTGTTACTATGTTTTTAGATATATGAACCATACCAAAAAAGGTGATTACAAGGCCAAGAATTAGAAAAAAGCTCATAGTTTATTCAATAGAATTTACATAAAATCCGATTGACAGGATCATTAGGGGAAAGGGTTAGAAAAATACATAGATACACATAGAAGGAAGGTCCGAAACGCACGTCGGGACGGACACGCTCATCCCAGTGTGTGGCACGCTCCCCTGCTGCTGCTATTTATAGTAATTAGCTCCTGATATTTTTGGCACTGGTCTGATTTGTGTATTTGTGCTGATTATGGGAGATTGTGAGCAGTTAGTGGGGTGGAATTACTGTGCATGTGATAGTGGGGATTGATTGTGGCATATACCCCAGCTACTTGCACATGTATTATTCAATACTGCCCACATGTGTTATTAGTGGAATTGTATCCACACCATTTTGAACTATTTTGTTCTGATGCACTGCTTATATACACATTCACTTGGATGAGTATGTCCCTTTTTGTATGTGCCGGTGTACTACCGTATCTGTGTGTGTTTTTCTAACCCTTTCCCCTAATGATCCTGTCAATCGGATTTTATGTAAATTCTATTGAATAAAATTATGAGCTTTTTTCTAATTCTTGGCCTTGTAATCATCTTTTTTGGTATGGTTCATATGTTGTTGGTGATAGGCAACTATAATCCGTATTACATATAGATGTTAAATGTACTATATGGTATACCATGTGTGTAAGTTTGACCTGTTGGTTCTTTTTAGATATATGTATTTTCTACCCTGAATAAAATTTATTATCTTTTACATCATTTTTTCACCTTGTACTCATTCTCTGGTGTTGTTCAGTATTTTGATTGACAGCATGGCCATCCAATCTGGTTTAGGGGCCTAATGAGCTGTCGGTGTGTTGATTGATAGCTCAACTAGCCAGTCTGTGACTGGGAAGTGTCGGCTGTCTTCAAGTGTTTACTATCCCGGGTGATTGCCATGCCTACTTAACTGAGCAGCTTCTCCCAGACCACTGCCTGACGTATATTCAACAAGTAAGGTTTGTGCTCCCTGTGCCTTGAGTTCTGTACGCTTGATCTGTTGCCCGATCTTGGACTTCGTTCTGACCATCCGCCTGTTTAACCCCTTCTGCTCCGATCCATTATCCTCCCGTTACTCTGACCTCTGAACATTATCTGACTATGCTTTTGTCTCTTCCTTCTGTGTACGACGTACCCTCCTGGCTTCTGACCTTGGACTCCTTGTTCACTCTGAATCAGGCTTGATCATGAGAAGTGAATAGAGTCACACAAACTCTACAATCCGCCCGGGTTTAAGCACAAGGTTTCCCATTCAGGACAAGAAACCAACTGAAGGGGGTGAGATACAACCCTTTTATTTCAGTAGGTTTCCTGTCCTAATAATGGCACAATTCAGCTTCCTATAGTAATAACTAATGTATCCTTGAAAACCACATGACACACGAATTGTGAGCTGCATGAGATGCCACTTACAATGGTCAGACCCAGAATCCAGATGTTAGTGGTGCAGCTGCCATATTTTGAGTGCAGATCATTGGGCTGGGTGTAACCACGCTCATTTTCGCCACCACACCAAAACGCACTGGTTGTTTGGCACAGACTAATTATACGCTCGTGTGAACGAGCCCTGACACTAGGGCACACAAGTGTCAGAAATCTCATACCACTCTTTTACCCATCATTTGGTGGATAGAAATGAAAAGTAAAAAACAGACACAGGAAGAGGCCTGTGCTGTGGCATAGAGCTGTGTCACAGAGTAATCACAGGGTTTGGATTAATGCATTTTACATAGCAAGACTCATTACCTGCAATGTCACACTACGTCTCTGGCCGCTCAGCCCCTGCGTTACCAACTGTGGAGACCCTCAGAACAAATGGCCCCACGTACAGCCCTGCAGTGCCAGCACACAGGACCACAGAGGGGAACGGCCCCACCTACAGCCCCGCCAGCACACAGAGGGAAACGGCCCCACCTACAGCCCCGCCAGCACACAGAGGGAAACGGCCCCACCTACAGCCCCGCCAGCACACAGAGGGAAACGGCCCCACCTACAGCCCCGCCAGCACACAGAGGGAAACGGCCCCACCTACAGCCCCGCCAGCACCCAGAGGGGAACGGCCCCACCTACAGCCCCGCCAGCACCCAGAGGGAAACGGCCCCACCTACAGCCCCGCCAGCACCCAGAGGGAAACGGCCCCACCTACAGCCCCGCCAGCACCCAGAGGGAAACGGCCCCACCTACAGCCCCGCCAGCACACAGAGGGAAACGGCCCCACCTACAGCCCCGCCAGCACACAGAGGGAAACGGCCCCACCTACAGCCCCGCCAGCACACAGAGGGAAACGGCCCCACCTACAGCCCCGCCAGCACACAGAGGGAAACGGCCCCACCTACAGCCCCGCCAGCACACAGAGGGAAACGGCCCCACCTACAGCCCCGCCAGCACACAGAGGGAAACGGCCCCACCTACAGCCCCGCCAGCACACAGAGGGAAACGGCCCCACCTACAGCCCCGCCAGCACACAGAGGGAAACGGCCCCACCTACAGCCCCGCCAGCACACAGAGGGAAACGGCCCCACCTACAGCCCCGCCAGCACACAGAGGGAAACGGCCCCACCTACAGCCCCGCCAGCACACAGAGGGAAACGGCCCCACCTACAGCCCCGCCAGCACACAGAGGGGAACGGCCCCACCTACAGCCCCGCCAGCACCCAGAGGGGAACGGCCCCACCTACAGCCCCGCCAGCACCCAGAGGGGAACGGCCCCACCTACAGCCCCGCCAGCACCCAGAGGGGAACGGCCCCACCTACAGCCCCGCCAGCACCCAGAGGGGAACGGCCCCACCTACAGCCCCGCCAGCACCCAGAGGGGAACGGCCCCACCTACAGCCCCGCCAGCACCCAGAGGGGAACGGCCCCACCTACAGCCCCGCCAGCACCCAGAGGGGAACGGCCCCACCTACAGCCCCGCCAGCACCCAGAGGGAAACGGCCCCACCTACAGCCAGACAGCACCCAGAGGGGAACGGCCCCACCTACAGCCAGCCAGCACCCAGAGGGGAACGGCCCCACCTACAGCCCCGCCAGCACACAGAGGGGAACGGCCCCACCTACAGCCCCGCCAGCACACAGAGGGGAACGGCCCCACCTACAGCCCCGCCAGCACACAGAGGGGAACGGCCCCACCTACAGCCCCGCCAGCACCCAGAGGGAAACGGCCCCACCTACAGCCAGACAGCACCCAGAGGGGAACGGCCCCACCTACAGCCAGACAGCACCCAGAGGGAAACGGCCCCACCTACAGCCCCGCCAGCACCCAGAGGGAAACGGCCCCACCTACAGCCAGACAGCACCCAGAGGGAAACGGCCCCACCTACAGCCCCGCCAGCACCCAGAGGGAAACGGCCCCACCTACAGCCCCGCCAGCACCCAGAGGGAAACGGCCCCACCTACAGCCAGACAGCACCCAGAGGGAAACGGCCCCACCTACAGCCAGACAGCACCCAGAGGGAAACGGCCCCACCTACAGCCCCGCCAGCACCCAGAGGGAAACGGCCCCACCTACAGCCCCGCCAGCACCCAGAGGGGAACGGCCCCACCTACAGCCAGACAGCACCCAGAGGGGAACGGCCCCACCTACAGCCAGACAGCACCCAGAGGGGAACGGCCCCACCTACAGCCAGACAGCACCCAGAGGGGAACGGCCCCACCTACAGCCAGACAGCACACAGAGGGGAACGGCCCCACCTACAGCCAGACAGCACCCAGAGGGGAACGGCCCCACCTACAGCCAGACAGCACACAGAGGGGAACGGCCCCACCTACAGCCAGACAGCACCCAGAAGGGAACGGCCTCCGCCGACAGATGGCACCAGGGTAGACAATTGGTGTTTGCAGAGGAGGAACAGCCGGGGTCTTACATCCGTCCTCTGCACTGGGCAGGTGGAGGGGCCCAGTATTCAGAAGCTGGAATGAGTACAGCACGGGCTGTAGGACCATGGAGCGGAGAGAAACCGTCACGCCTAATACGCAGGCCGGGCCGTGAGCACGGAGGCAGCAGTACCGTCCGCGCTGCCGCTTACCTCTACACTTCGTCTCAGCCGCCGTTACTTCCACTCTTCCAGAAACAATTTCAAATATCGAGCTCCATCATAACGCAAGCGCAGTAATAGCGCTTTGAGCGACCAATCCAAATGTGCAGTGGGCGTTAGTGATGGGAAGTTCGGCTCTTTTTGGCGATTCGGCTCCGCTCACCATAAAGAGCCGGCTCTTTTAACGGCTCTTTTTTTAATAGTAATCCGTTTTCCACAGTCCTCGCTCCATCCTCTCCTGTACAGTGAGGCCTCATTCTCCACCTATATAAGGATCTAGTGAGGCAGTGTAGACTGTTATACAGCATGATTGTCAGCTCTTGTGATCAGGGCCCTGCTCCTCGCTCCGGTCTCTCCTGTACAGTGAGGCCTCATTATACCCCTGTATAAGGATCTAGTGAGGCAGTGTAGACTGTTATACAGCATTGCTGTCTTCTCAGATTGTCAGCTCTTGTGATCAGGCCCCTGCTCCTCGCTCCGGTCTCTCCTATACAGTGAGGCTTCATTCTCCACCTATATAAGGATCTAGTGACGCAGTGTAGACTGTTATTCAGCATTGCTGTCTTCTCAGATTGTCAGCTCTTGTGATCAGGGCCCTGCTCCTCGCTCCGGTCTCTCCTGTACAGTGAGGCCTCATTCTCCACCTATATAAGGATCTAGTGAGGCAGTGTAGACTGTTATTCAGCATTGCTGTCTCCTCAGATTGTCAGCTCTTGTGATCAGGCCCCTGGCTCCTCGCTCCGGTCTCTCCTGTACAGTGAGGCCCCATTCTCCACCTATATAAGGATCTAGTGAGGCAGTGTAGACTGTTATTCAGCATTGCTGTCTCCTCAGATTGTCAGCTCTTGTGATCAGGGCCCTGCTCCTCGCTCCGGTCTCTCCTGTACAGTGAGGCCTCATTATACTCCTGTATAAGGATCTAGTGACGCAGTGTAGACTGTTATTCAGCATTGCTGTCTCCTCAGATTGTCAGCTCTTGTGATCAGGCCCCTGGCTCCTCGCTCCGGTCTCTCCTGTACAGTGAGGCCCCATTCTCCACCTATATAAGGATCTAGTGAGGCAGTGTAGACTGTTATACAGCATGATTGTCAGCTCTTGTGATCAGGGCCCTGCTCCTCGCTCCGGTCTCTCCTGTACAGTGAGGCCTCATTATACCCCTGTATAAGGATCTAGTGAGGCAGTGTAGACTGTTATACAGCATTGCTGTCTTCTCAGATTGTCAGCTCTTGTGATCAGGCCCCTGCTCCTCGCTCCGGTCTCTCCTGTACAGTGAGGCCTCATTCTCCACCTATATAAGGATCTAGTGACGCAGTGTAGACTGTTATTCAGCATTGCTGTCTCCTCAGATTGTCAGCTCTTGTGATCAGGCCCCTGGCTCCTCGCTCCGGTCTCTCCTGTACAGTGAGGCCCCATTCTCCACCTATATAAGGATCTAGTGAGGCAGTGTAGACTGTTATTCAGCATTGCTGTCTCCTCAGATTGTCAGCTCTTGTGATCAGGGCCCTGCTCCTCGCTCCGGTCTCTCCTGTACAGTGAGGCCTCATTATACTCCTGTATAAGGATCTAGTGACGCAGTGTAGACTGTTATTCAGCATTGCTGTCTCCTCAGATTGTCAGCTCTTGTGATCAGACCCCTGCTCCTCGCTCCGGTCTCTCCTATACAGTGAGGCTTCATTCTCCACCTATATAAGGATCTAGTGAGGCAGTGTAGACTGTTATTCAGCATTGCTGTCTCCTCAGATTGTCAGCTCTTGTGATCAGGCCCCTGCTCCTCGCTCCGGTCTCTCCTGTAAAGTGAGGCCTCATTCTCCACCTATATAAGGATCTAGTGACACAGAGTAGACTGTTATACAGCATTGCTGTCTCCTCAGATTGTCAGCTCTTGTGATCTGGCTCCTCGCTCCGGTCTCTCCTGTAAAGTGAGGCCTCATTCTCCACCTATATAAGGATCTAGTGACACAGAGTAGACTGTTATACAGCATTGCTGTCTCCTCAGATTGTCAGCTCTTGTGATCTGGCTCCTCGCTCCGGTCTCTCCTGTACAGTGAGGCCCCATTCTCCACCTATATAAGGATCTAGTGAGGCAGTGTAGACTGTTATTCAGCATTGCTGTCTCCTCAGATTGTCAGCTCTTGTGATCAGGCCCCTGCTCCTCGCTCCGGTCTCTCCTGTAAAGTGAGGCCTCATTCTCCACCTATATAAGGATCTAGTGACACAGAGTAGACCGTTATACAGCATGATTGTCAGCTCTTGTGATCTGGCTCCTCGCTCCCGTCTCTCCTGTACAGTGAGGCCCCATTCTCCACCTATATAAGGATCTAGTGAGGCAGTGTAGACTGTTATACAGCATTGCTGTCTCCTCAGATTGTCAGCTCTTGTGATCAGGCCCCGGCTCCTCGCTCCGGTCTCTCCTGTACAGTGAGGCCTCATTCTCCACCTATATAAGGATCTAGTGACACAGAGTAGACTGTTATACAGCATTGCTGTCTCCTCAGATTGTCAGCTCTTGTGATCAGGCCCCTGCTCCTCGCTCCGGTCTCTCCTGTAAAGTGAGGCCTCATTCTCCACCTATATAAGGATCTAGTGACACAGAGTAGACTGTTATACAGCATTGCTGTCTCCTCAGATTGTCAGCTCTTGTGATCTGGCTCCTCGCTCCGGTCTCTCCTGTAAAGTGAGGCCTCATTCTCCACCTATATAAGGATCTAGTGACACAGAGTAGACTGTTATACAGCATTGCTGTCTCCTCAGATTGTCAGCTCTTGTGATCTGGCTCCTCGCTCCGGTCTCTCCTGTACAGTGAGGCCCCATTCTCCACCTATATAAGGATCTAGTGAGGCAGTGTAGACTGTTATTCAGCATTGCTGTCTCCTCAGATTGTCAGCTCTTGTGATCAGGCCCCTGCTCCTCGCTCCGGTCTCTCCTGTAAAGTGAGGCCTCATTCTCCACCTATATAAGGATCTAGTGACACAGAGTAGACCGTTATACAGCATGATTGTCAGCTCTTGTGATCTGGCTCCTCGCTCCCGTCTCTCCTGTACAGTGAGGCCCCATTCTCCACCTATATAAGGATCTAGTGAGGCAGTGTAGACTGTTATTCAGCATTGCTGTCTCCTCAGATTGTCAGCTCTTGTGATCAGGCCCCGGCTCCTCGCTCCGGTCTCTCCTGTAAAGTGAGGCCTCATTCTCCACCTATATAAGGATCTAGTGACACAGAGTAGACTGTTATACAGCATTGCTGTCTCCTCAGATTGTCAGCTCTTGTGATCAGGCCCCGGCTCCTTGGTTGAAGACAGTCTTACCATGTATTCCTTTCTAATCTGTGGCGTTTTTTGTACATGTCCTGTCTGGATTAGTAAGTGCTGCAATCCGTGTTGGCGCTGTATAAAAGTATAAGGCGGGGGTCACACTGGCGAGGAATACGGGCGAGTGAGAGGCGCTAAAAGCCCGCATTAGACACGGACCAATGATTCTCTATGGGGTCACTCGCACCAGCCGTATATTTCTCATCCGTATCCTACGCTCCGTGCCAATCGCAGCATGCTGCGATTCTCAGCGTACTACGCCCGTAATACGCCAATGCAAGTCTATGGGTGCGCAAAAAATATGGATTACACACGGACCACACATGTGACCTGCGAGAAATACGCACCCGGTGTCTTTTAGAAAAGCCGGCAATTCAGTGCGCTATACAGTAAACTCAAACTGACAGGTTTAATAAAGAAACGAAAGAATAGATATATACACATAGAATACACATATATATATATATATATATATATATATATATATATATGCATTCTATGTGTCGATATCTATTCTTTAGTTGGGTTAGAAACCCTGTCATGGGGCTCCATTATATGTCCATTTTGCAAGGCGGCGAGAAAATCTCGCCATACGGATGGCATACGGATTACACACGGATGCTGACATGCGCAAAATACGCGACCGGACCTTGCTTATGGATGACATGGAGCAATATTTAGGGGTCATTCATCCGTATTACGCATGTAAAATACTGACCGTATTTTGCGCAGGTTAGTGTGACCCCAGCCTTAAAGTCATGGACAACCTCGCTTGTGCACTTATTTGAAGCCTGCAAAATGATTTGGACTAGGGCCAGTTTTGTTTCCATATTACACTGAAAAGATCCTTTATGTTCCCCACGTGGAACAATTCCTCCTGACTCCCCTATTACTGCAGTGTAATAAAGTCATGTGCAGTAAGAATAGTTTCCTATCGGCCCTGGTGATCTGATAATTAACCATTAGTAGCCCAGCGGGACGTCTATTCCCCCAGACTAGTAGTCCGCACCCTCATTGGTGTAGTCATTCCCTCTTGGACGCGATTTATTCGCATCCGTGTTTTTTCTGCAAATGGATGAAAACGCATGGAACTGCACCCTAATGAGGATCTGGTTGGAAATGTGAAATTCAGACTTCTGGGGCAGAGGATAGGGGGAGAGAGGAGAGAGAAAGAGAGACTGGTGAAAGAAAATGGGGCTCGGAGCCTGCACAGTATGAAATCCACATGCAGATTGGACGCAGGCATCCTGATTCAGGTGCGCCTACAGTGACAATCATATGGTTTTGCTGACACATATCAGGATGTCTGCAGATTTTTTTTAACACCCAAAATTCGCAACAAGCTGCAATTTGGGAGAACATGGAAAATCCTGATGCATCCTGATGCAAACGCAGGTCCGTGCATCCCTATGTTAAGTATAGAGATGTGATCTGGATCAGGATTGCTACTCTTCACAACACACAGTACCACAACGCTAGTGTGAACGCAGCCCCACTCGTGCAGCCCCTAACCAGGTGCCCCCATGTCATATACATGCTCCCAATACACTTTATTATTACCACACTGTAACACAGGGCACAAGCTCTTCTAGTGAGGCGGGAAAGATCACTGTATGACAGAGCAGCATGCGGACATAGTCTACATTATGTCTGCAGTCTGGTCCCATACAGCAGGGGTCCCCAACCGCCGGTCCGCGGCCCAGCACCGGGCCGCTGCAGTGCCCTTGCCGGTCCGCGGACACAGGGGGAGCCAGGGGCGGTCAGTGGCGTAGCGGGGGCCGGGGCGGCGCGCAGCAGTTCTTAGCGGCGGCCAGGGAGCGATCCAAGCAGCTCCGCTGCCTGCAAGAGGGAATAGCAGGAGCGGAGCTGCAAGGACCCGTCCAGCTTCCTGCCCGCCGCCCGCGCTTCCTGTCTCTGACTGACACAGGGAGGAGAGCGCGGCCGCTGCTGTGTCAGAGCGAGGAAGCGCGGGCGATGCTGCGACAGGTGAGAGGAGAGAGGTGGTGTGTGTGTGTTGGTCTGTGTTTGTGTAGCCTGGCCCTGGAGGAGATGGGGACATGAGGAGAAGACCGTGATGGAGAGATGGCAGTGATGGGGTGAAGGCAATGATGGGGAGAAGGGAGTGATGGGGTGAAGGCAATGATGGGGAGAAGGGAGTGATGGGGTGAAGGCAATGATGGGGAGAAGGGAGTGATGGGGTGAAGGCAGTGATGGGGAGAAGGGAGTGATGGGGTGAAGGCAGTGATGGGGAGAAGGGAGTGATGGGGTGAAGGCAATGATGGGGAGAAGGGAGTGATGGGGTGAAGGCAATGATGGAGAGATGGCAGTGATGGGGTGAAGGCAATGATGGAGAGACAGCAGTGATGGGGTGAAGGCAATGATGGAGAGACAGCAGTGATGGGGTGAAGGCAGTGATGGGGAGAAGGGAGTGATGGGGTGAAGGCAGTGATGGGGAGAAGGGAGTGATGGGGTGAAGGCAATGATGGGGAGAAGGGAGTGATGGGGTGAAGGCAATCATGGGGAGAAGGGAGTGATGGGGTGAAGGCAATGATGGGGAGAAGGGAGTGATGGGGTGAAGGCAATGATGGGGAGAAGGGAGTGATGGGGTGAAGGCAGTGATGGGGAGAAGGCAATGATGGGGAGAAGGGAGTGATGGGGTGAAGGCAATGATGGGGAGAAGGGAGTGATGGGGTGAAGGCAATGATGGGGAGAAGGGAGTGATGGGGTGAAGGCAGTGAAAGGGGAGAAGGGAGTGATGGGGTGAAGGCAATGATGGGGAGAAGGGAGTGATGGGGTGAAGGCAATGATGGGGAGAAGGGAGTGATGGGGTGAAGGCAATGATGGAGAGACAGCAGTGATGGGGTGAAGGCAGTGATGGAGAGACAGCAGTGATGGGGTGAAGGCAGTGATGGGGAGAAGGGAGTGATGGGGTGAAGGCAGTGATGGGGAGAAGGGAGTGATGGGGTGAAGGCAATGATGGGGAGAAGGGAGTGATGGGGTGAAGGCAATGATGGAGAGATGGCAGTGATGGGGTGAAGGCAATGATGGAGAGACAGCAGTGATGGGGTGAAGGCAGTGATGGGGTGAAGGCAATGATGGGGAGAAGGGAGTGATGGGGTGAAGGCAATGATGGGGAGAAGGGAGTGATGGGGTGAAGGCAGTGATGGGGAGAAGGGAGTGATGGGGTGAAGGCAGTGATGGGGAGAAGGGAGTGATGGGGTGAAGGCATTGATGGAGAGATGGCAGTGATGGGGTGAAGGCAATGATGGGGAGAAGGGAGTGATGGGGTGAAGGCAATGATGGAGAGATGGCAGTGATGGGGTGAAGGCAATGATGGAGAGAAGGGAGTGATGGGGTGAAGGCAATGATGGGGAGAAGGGAGTGATGGGGTGAAGGCAATGATGGGGAGAAGGGGGTGATGGAGCACTCATTCAAAACCTATGGTGAGTTGAGTCACATTATAAATGTTATTTAATTATAAGTATGCACTGCTACACTACAACCGTGTCCATAGCCCCACCCCCTTATGACAAAAGCCCCGCCCCTGCCACACCTCCATCCCCGCCCTGCCGGGCCATGGAAGAATGGTCTTGCTTGAAACCGGTCCCTGGTGCAAAAAAGGTTGGGGACCACTGTCATACAGTGTCATCACTTTCCTATACAGCACATCCCTCACTTCCTAGCATCAGTGCCGCAACACGGTTCCCTGCACACGGACCCGTGTTGTCCTGGATCCGTGCTCCATGTTAATTCCAGACGTGTAGCCGCGGATCCGTGCGTCTCCCTGTGCCTGCGTGTTTTTCAGATGACACAAAACTGTAACAAGTTGCGTTTTTGTGCATCTGATAAAATATGTAGACACAGTGATCCGTGGGAAAACGGTGACACCTGGATGCACACGCAAGTCCCATCCGTCACCACTGAAAGTCAATGGAGACAAAAACGGATCCGTGTGCATCCAAAATATGCAAGTATGACACCAGCTTAACCCTATAAGGCCATGTGCACACGGTGCAGATTCTGCTGTGGATCTGCAGCGTTTCTGGCCCTGCGGGTCCGCAGCAGATTTAGGTGCATTGTACAGTACCATTGTTTTCAATGGTAAACTGAAAAACGCTGTGCACATGCTGCAGATTTTTCCATGCGGATTTGCTGCGGGTTCAAATCCACAGCATGTCAATTCTTTGTGCGGAATCCGCTGCGGTTTCAAACCTCCATTGTAGAGATGTGAAACCGCAGGGCTAATCCGCAGGTCTTTTTTACCTGCAGATTTTTCCAAATCGGCAGCGCCAAAAATTATGTGTGCACATGGCCTAATTATTGGGGCTGGACCTAGATCTCTGCACAGTCTTGCCTGAAATCACTTTATTATATTGCTTACCCTCAGCAAGAACTGACACTTCTCCCTGTAGGGTCCCTGTCCTGTGTGACTGTCCTGAATCCTCCTCACTCACTCAGTGCTGCAATGCTGCCGAGCTGACTATTAGCAACTAATAGTATTATATGTGAGAGTCTATATGATACCAATTTGCTGAGTCACTTGTTTAACCCCTCTACAGTCACATGCCATATACTGTATGCCATGCATGCATGTCTGAAGCTAGGAGGAGTGTATCACTTTAAATATTTCCACTCACTCCAGCACTGACAGCACACATTTCTCTCTAGGTCTCCTTACAGCTCCGCCTCCTCCCAGATGAGTCACTGCTTGGCGTCAGAAAAAGGAAAAAAAAAAAAAAAAAAAAGAACCGGCTCGTTCACAGTGCAGAGCCGGCTCATTTTGTTCCCAGCGGGGAGCCGGCTCTTTGAATCGGATCGTTCATGAACGACACATCACTAGTGGGCGTGGCTCCCACGATGTGCCTCAGCGTGCATTAGTGATGGGAAGTCCGGCTCTTTTGGCCTTAAGGCTATGTGCCCACGTAGCGTTTAAATCCGGAAACTGAAAACCGGACTCCTTCCCAGAAATCGCGATTGTTATGTTCGCGATTTTGCCGCGATTTTCGCGCGCGGTATTCAAGCACTTTCCAAGTGATTTGAAGCATCGCTTGGAAAGTGATTGACAGGTGTGACCAGGTTTTTACTATTGAGGCCGCCTATGCATTGCTGTCTCCTCAGATTGTCAACTCTTGTGATCAGGCCCCAACTCCTCGCTCCGGTCTCTCCTGTACAGTGAGGCCTCATTATACCCCTGTATAAGGATCTAGTGACGCAGTGTAGACTGTTATTCAGCATTGCTGATCCCTCAGATTGTCAGCTCTTGTGATCAGGGCCCTGCTCCTCGCTCCGGTCTCTCCTGTACAGTGAGGCCTTATTATACTCCTGTATAAGGATCTAGTGACGCAGTGTAGACTGTTATTCAGCATTGCTGCTTCCTCAGATTGTCAGCTCTTGTGATCAGGGCCCTGCTCCTCGCTCCGGTCTCTCCTGTACAGTGAGGCCTCATTATACACCTGTATAAGGATCTAGTGACGCAGTGTAGACTGTTATTCAGCATTGCTGCTTCCTCAGATTGTCAGCTCTTGTGATCAGGGCCCTGCTCCTCGCTCCGGTCTCTCCTGTACAGTGAGGCCTCATTATACACCTGTATAAGGATCTAGTGACGCAGTGTAGACTGTTATTCAGCATTGCTGCTTCCTCAGATTGTCAGCTCTTGTGATCAGGGCCCTGCTCCTCGCTCCGGTCTCTCCTGTACAGTGAGGCCTCATTATACCCCTGTATAAGGATCTAGTGACGCAGTGTAGACTGTTATTCAGCATTGCTGCTTCCTCAGATTGTCAGCTCTTGTGATCAGGGCCCTGCTCCTCGCTCCGGTCTCTCCTGTACAGTGAGGCCTTATTATACTCCTGTATAAGGATCTAGTGACGCAGTGTAGACTGTTATTCAGCATTGCTGCTTCCTCAGATTGTCAGCTCTTGTGATCAGGGCCCTGCTCCTCGCTCCGGTCTCTCCTGTACAGTGAGGCCTCATTATACACCTGTATAAGGATCTAGTGACGCAGTGTAGACTGTTATTCAGCATTGCTGCTTCCTCAGATTGTCAGCTCTTGTGATCAGGGCCCTGCTCCTCGCTCCGGTCTCTCCTGTACAGTGAGGCCTCATTATACACCTGTATAAGGATCTAGTGACGCAGTGTAGACTGTTATTCAGCATTGCTGCTTCCTCAGATTGTCAGCTCTTGTGATCAGGCCCCTGGTCCTCGCTTCGGTCTCTCCTGTACAGTGAGGGCCTCATTATACCCCTGTATAAGAATCTAGTGACGCAGCAGCACAGAGGGTAATGGCCCCATATACAGCCTGACAGCACACAGAGGTGAATAGCCCCATATACAGCCCGACAGCACACAGAGGGGAATTATACACATCCTGACAGCACACAGAGGGTAATGGCCCCATATACAGCCCGACAGCACACAGAGGGTAATGGCCCCATATACAGCCAGACAGCACACAGAGTGGAATGGCCCCATATACAGCCAGACAGCACACAGAGGGGAATGGCCCCTGTGAGAATCATGTGGGAATAGTGGATGAGGGCAGGTATATCTCGCCCAGATTCCTTTCCTATGTGGCCTAGTCTGGTCAGTATCGCACCTGCTTGCTAATGAATAATGGGAGGTGGATTTAAAAGGATGCCAGGTGGTTGTGAGAGTGTCTCAGCCTGGGAACACAGAGAGCCTGTCTGTGTGAGAGACACACGTGAGTGGAAGCAGTGCCCACTGCAACTGTGGTTTGGCTGGACGGGAGAAGCCCGCCAGTTGGTAGTTAGGTTGTCCATTGTTTAGTTAGTGCCGGACAGGCAAGGATTTGTTTTATGTTTTATTTCCTTTTTGCATTGCTTTCACTGTTAATAAACCTAAACCCAGGGTCAGTTACACCCGAATCCCAGCTCTGCACCTGAGTTTCATGCTGAACGCACGTGACCTTTGACCCCAGCAAAGGCGATCCCGGAGTGTTTTATCACATTGTGGTGGAGAATGCGGCATCACGTTGCAAGCATGAGCATGGAGGACGTGGTGAAAGCGCTGGTACAGTCCACCGCCGTCCAGCAAGAAGCTAATCGAGTGATGATGGCCCAGCTGAAGGAGTTGGTGGACATGACAGCTACCGATCGTTCGCTTCTCCAGCAGGTGGCGCAGCGCCTGGCAAACTTACCTGAGGTTAACTTGGAAGCAGAGTCGAGAGTGATTCACGTGAGTCGGTACTGGCAGAAGATGACGACCGAAGATGACGTCGAGGCATACCTGACCACGTTTGAACGGACGGCGGTGCGAGAAAAATGGCCGAAGGCACGATGGGCCGGCCTGATTGCCCCGTTTCTTTCTGGTGAGGCCCAAAAGGCGTATTATGACTTGGAACCTGAAGCTGTGCAGGACTTTGACAAATTGAAAGCCGAGATCTTGGCCCGGCTGAGAGTGACGACCGCTGTCCGTGCACAGAGAGTGCATCAATGGACTTATCAGCCGGATAAACCACTGCGGTCACAGATGTTCGACCTGATCCACGTGACGAAGAAGTGGCTACAACCCGAGGTGTTGACAGCGCCAGAGATAATCCAGAGAGTCATCATGGACAAGTACCTGAGAGCTCTACCGCCAGCCCTGAGGAAGTGGGTAAGCCATGGAAATCCTACGACGGCAGATCAATTGGTGGATCTGGTTGAACGTTACTCCGTGGTGGAAGGGCTCCGAGACGACGCTACCCCACCTCGTTCTTCAACATCTCCATGTGGAACCGGTAAGACTGTTCCAGGGAATAGGGGAGATGGAAAAATGGGGAGGAAAACGGGACTGCCCGCACTGCGAGGCCGAGAGTAACGAACTATGGTCTAAGCAAGGGGCCCGTTAGGTGTTTCCGCTGCCAAGAGATGGGACATATTGCTGCAAACTGTCCGGTCACTACTGAACCAATGCAGTGCGATGTCACAGACTCTAAAAACCGCATGTCTATGGTTGCATGGGTAGTGAGTGTGAATGCCGGTCAAAAGGATGTGGAAAAACACTTGTGTGATTTAACTGTTGATGGCAAAAATGTGGTGGCATTGTTAGACTCGGGAAGTGTGGTGACTCTGGTGAAGGCCAGTCTGGTGTCAGCCCCGACTGGACCATCAGACAAATTTTCTGTAACATGTGTGCATGGAGACACCTGTTCGTACCTCACCACGGTCATATGCATTACTACTTCCTATGGGTCTGTGCAACATAAAGTGGGACTCGTCCCGGCGTTATTGCATGATGTTATCCTGGGCCGGGATTTTCCCCACTTCTGGCAATTGTGGGAGAATCAGTTGATGCCCTCGGGTAATAGTGTACATGATTCTTCTCCCAGGGTGCGTGTGGGTCCCGAACCCCTGGAAAAGGTCTCCCCGGAAGACTCGGGGGAAGAGTCTGCGGGAAATGACCTGCAGTTCCCGTTTTCAGTCATGGCGGGTGAAATGGAGGAGACCGGGGAAGAGGAGGAGGCCAACAGCCGTCCACCTCCCCGTTTGCCGGATTTAGAAGTTCAGAAAGATGACTTCCAAAGCGAGCATGTAAAGTATCCTACCCTTTCTCAGGCTAGGACAAATGTAAAAGTGATAAATGGGGTACCCGTAGAACCTGGCTCTAGGCTGGCATATCCTTACATGGTTCTGGAGAATGATTTACTCTATCAGATAGAGAAAAAGGGGGAAGATACGGTGCAACTATTAGTCGTCCCAAAACCCTACCGGCGGCAGGTGCTGGACCTGGCCCACGGACATGTGATGGGAGGTCACCTGGGAGTCCAGAAAACCACCGAAAGGATATTACACTGTTTTGTTTGGCCAGGCATGCATCACGATATTCGTGTATATTGTGAGTCTTGTCCTGACTGCCAAGCCTCTGCACCTAAGCCCCGGTTCTGTAGCCCTTTGGTACCCCTACCTATTATTGAAGTCCCGTTTGAGAGGATTGGGATGGATTTAGTTGGGCCCCTTCCACGGTCTGCACGTGGACACCAACATATCCTGGTCATCTTGGATTATGCCACTCGTTACCCGGAGGCCATCCCTTTGCGTAACACGGCCACCAAGACGATTGCCAAGGAACTGGTGCATGTGTTTAGTCGGGTCGGTATATCAAAACAGATACTCACCGACCAGGGGACCCCCTTCATGTCCAGGGTAATGAAGGAACTCTGCCGATTGTTACAAATCGAACTGTTACGCACATCCGTGTATCACCCTCAAACAGACGGGTTGGTCGAAGGGTTCAATAAAACTCTGAAGCAGATGCTGAGAAAGGTGATAGACAAGGATGGGAAGAACTGGGACTATTTACTTCCATATTTGCTTTTTGCCATCAGGGAAGTACTTCCACGGGATTCTCGCCTTTCGAGTTATTGTACGCCCGACGTCCTCGCGGACTGTTAGACGTTGCAAAAGAAACCTGGGAGGGTCAGGTCACTCCGTTTAAAACAGTGATAGATCATGTCACACAAATGCAGGACCGTATTGCGGCTGTTATGCCTATCGTCAAAGAACACATGATACTGGCTCAAGGAGCCCAAAAAAGAATATATGATAGGGGCGCCAAGATCCGTACGTTTGCATCCGGAGATAGGGTGTTGATCCTGGTCCCCACGGTGGACAGTAAGTTCCTGGCAAAGTGGCAGGGCCCTTTTGAGATTAAGGAAAGAGTTGGTGAAGTAAACTACAAAGTATACCAGGCAGGTAAACGGAAACCTGAACAGATTTATCATGTAAATCTGATAAAACCCTGGAAAGATCGGTCTGCCTTGTCAGCGGAGCTGGCCCGTCCCGTCTGCTCGCATACCGTACCGGAGGTACGGGTTGCAGAGACTCTCTCGGAGCGGCAAAAGACTGAGGTCAGGCAGTTTCTACTTCACAACCAAAAGTTTTTCTCAGAAAAACCCGGGCAGACTACGCTAATGAAACATGACATCGTAACGGAACCTGGTGTCACAGTTAATAATAATAATAATAATAAATTTTATTTTTATAGCGCCGACATATTCCGCAGCACTTTACATTTCAGAGGGGATTTGTACAGACAATAGACATTACAGCATAACAATAATCACATACAGTAGATTATAACAAATACCAAGAGGAGTGAGGGCCCTGCTCGCAAGCTTACAGTCTATGAGGAAAGAGGGAGACACGAAAGGTGGGTGGTAACAGTTGCTCTGATTGTATGGACCAGCCATAATGTTAAGTGTGTAACAGTACAGACACAGAGGGCTAATGGATGCATAAAGCATGTGGGAACATGATGCTGGGAACCTGGTTATGGTAAAACTTTTGGCTCTGCCACACAGGGATAGGTTAGGTTAATGTGTTGAGGCGATAGGCCAGTCTGAATAAATGCGTTTTCAGGACACGCTTAAAATTGTGGGGATTGGGGACTAATCGTATTGACCTGGGAAGTGCATTCCAAAGAATTGGCGCGGCACGTGTAAAGTCTTGGAGACGGGAGTGGGAGGTTCTGACTATTGAGGATACTAACCTCAGGTCATCAGCAGAACGGAGGGCGACGGTGGGGTGGTATACTGAAACAAGGGAGGAGATGTAGGGTGGTGCTGAGCCATGGAGGGCTTTGTGGGTGAGGGTAATAAGTTTATACTGAATTCTGGAGTGGATGGGTAGCCAGTGTAATGACTGGCACAAGGTAGAGGCATCGGTGTAACGATTGGTGAGGAATATGATCCTGGCTGCAGCATTCAAGACAGATTGGAGAGGGGAGAGTTTGGTAAGAGGGAGACCGATTAGAAGAGAGTTACAATAGTCGAGACGAGAATGAATAAGAGAAACAGTAAGAGTTTTTGCAGAGTCAAAAGTAAGAAAAGGTCGAATTCTAGAAATGTTTTTGAGGTGCAGATGACAAGAGCGAGCCAGTGATCGAATGTGGGGGGCAAAGGAAAGCTCGGAATCAAGTATGACCCCAAGACAGCGGGCATGTTGCTGGGGTGTAATAGTGGAACCACACACGGAAATGGCAATGTCGGGTGTAGGTACATTAGTAGCGGGAGGAAACACCAGGAGTTCAGTCTTTGACAGGTTCAGTTTCAGATATAGTGAGGACATGATATTAGACACAGCGTTTAGACAATCGCCAGTGTTTTCTAGAAAGGCTGGCGTGATGTCAGGAGAAGAAGCGTATAATTGGGTGTCATCAGCATAGAGATGGTACTGGAAACCAAATCTACTGATTGTTTGACCAATAGGGGCAGTGTACAAGGAGAAGAGGAGGGGGCCTAGAACCGATCCTTGAGGAACCCCAACAGTAAGGGGAAGGTGAGAGGAGGAGGAACCGGCAAAAGAAACAGTAAAGGAGCGGTCGGAGAGATAGGAGGAGAACCAGGAGAGAACGGTGTCCTTGAGGCCAATGGAATGGAGCATAGTGAGGAGGAGCTGATGATCCACAGTGTCGAATGCTGCAGAGAGATCCAAGAGAATTAGCATGGAGTAATGACCATTTGATTTAGCTGTTAGCAGATCATTAGAGACTTTAGTGAGGGCAGTTTCAGTGGAGTGTAAAGATCGGAAACCGGATTGGAGAGGGTCGAGAACAGAGTTTTCTGAGAGATAGCGGATAAGACGGGAGTGGACCAGGCGTTCCAGGAGTTTAGAGATGAAGGGAAGATTAGAGACAGGTCTATAGTTAGCGGCACAGTTTTGGTCGAGGGATGGTTTTTTAAGTAGTGGATGTATGATGGCATGCTTAAATGAGGAGGGAAAAATACCAGAAGAGAGAGAGAGGTTAAATATTTTAGTTAGGTGAGGGGTGACAGCAGGGGAAAGGGACTGGAGGAGATGTGACGGAAATGGGTCACTGGTGCAAGTAGTTGGGCGAGAAGATGCAAGGAGCCTGCTTACTTCTTCTTCTGTGACTGGTTCAAAATCAGAGAGTGAGTTAGATGCAGTGGGGGAGGGAGGACAGTGCATGGTATGAGGGGATTTGGAGATAATTTCCTGTCGGATCTGGTCAATTTTTTCTTTGAAGTAATTGGCCAGATCGTCAGCTCGGAGCTCCGTGGTTGGGGCCTGTACTCTTGGATTGAGTAGAGAATGAAAAGTGTCAAAGAGACGTTTCGGGTTATTGGACAGTGAGGTGATGAGGGTGTTGAAATAGGTTTGTTTGGAGAGGTGAAGGGCAGTGTTGTATGTTCTAAGCATAAACTTAAAATGGATGAAATCTTCGTGTAGATTGGATTTTCTCCACAGACGTTCGGCGCACCTGGAGCACCGCTGCAGGAAACGTGTTTGCACCGTGTGCCAGGGTTGTCGCCGTCTGTGTTGTGGTGTTCTATTTATAGGGGGTGCAAATTCATCCAGGGCACTTTGAAGTGTTTCATTGTAATGCTTCAATGCAGAATCAGGACATGAGAGGGAGGAGATAGGGGCCAATGAAGACTGCAAGTTCTTCAGAAGTTTCTGGGTGTTAATGGCCTGTATGTTTCTATAAGTCTGGACAGTGGGGGTGACCTGAGCAGCCTGGCAGTTCTTTATAGAGAATGAAAGAAGATTGTGGTCAGAGAGCGGGAGAGGGGAGTTTGCAAAATCATCCACTGCACAAAGCCGAGAGAAGACCAAGTCGAGGGAGTTCACGTAAAGCCCTACCGAATCCCGGAAGCGCGCTGTGAAGCCGTTTCCCGAGAAGTGAAGGCAATGTTAGAGTTAGGTGTCATTGAGGAATCGCACAGTGCTTGGTCCAGCCCGATTGTGCTAATTCCTAAACCGGACGGCACCATCCGGTTCTGCAATGACTTCAGGAAACTGAATGCGGTCTCAAAATTTGATGCCTACCCTATGCCCCGGGTCGACGAGTTAATAGATCGGTTAGGAAAAGCCCGGTATATTACGACCCTAGACCTAACAAAGGGGTATTGGCAGATCCCTCTGGCGGAGGCTGCCAGAGAAAAGACGGCATTTGCTACCCCAGAAGGTCTATTTCAGTATGTGTATATGCCGTTTGGACTGCACGGAGCACCGGCGACCTTCCAGAGACTGATGGATCGAGTCCTGAGGCCACATAGGCAGTACGCTTTGGCCTATTTGGACGACATTGTCATTTACAGCTTGGACAGGGAGACTCATCTCCAGAAAGTACAAGCTGTGATTGACGACCTGTGGGAGGCAGGTCTAACCGCAAACCCCAAGAAATGTCACATTGGGCTAGAAGAAGCCCGGTATTTGGGGTATGTAATTGGGAGGGGTATTGTTAAACCCCAGGTTGATAAGATTCAGGCGGTTCAGGACTGGCCACAAACTGTCAACAAAAAGCAGGTGCAAGCCTTCCTGGGGATCGCCGGCTATTATCGCCGGTTCATATCCAATTTTGCAGCCATCGCTACCCCCCTGACGGATCTTACAAAAGGGAAAGACTCCGTCATGATTAAATAGAGTTTAGCGGCTGAAGAAGCCTTCCATAGCCTAAAACGGGCACTTTGCTCTCAGCCCGTACTGGTGACTCCGGACTTCCGCAGCGAGTTTGTGGTACAAACGGATGCCTCTGATACTGGTATCGGGGCCGTACTCTCACAAGTGAGGGACGGAGTGGAACACCCAGTCCTCTATCTCAGCAGGAAGCTGAATAAACACGAGCAAAGGTATGCAGTCGTAGAAAAAGAGTGCCTCGCCATTAAGTGGGCTCTAGAGGCCCTCAAATATTACCTGGTGGGCCGAAAGTTCAGGCTGATCACTGACCATGCCCCTCTCAAGTGGATGCACTTGAACAAGGAACGGAATAGCCGGGTGACCCGGTGGTTCCTTGCCCTGCAGGCCTACACTTTTACGGTGGAGCACCGCCCAGGGGTACAGATGGGAAATGCAGATGCCCTGTCCCGAGTGCACTGTTTGGCGGGTGTCATTGCTCGACCGGAGTGGTCTGAGCAGAGGGGGGGATATGTGAGAATCATGTGGGAATAGTGGATGAGGGTAGGTATATCTCGCCCAGATTCCTTTCCTATGTGGCCTAGTCTGGTCAGTATCGCACCTGCTTGCTAATGAATAATGGGAGGTGGATATAAAAGGATGCCAGGTGGTTGTGAGAGTGTCTCAGCCTGGGAACACAGAGAGCCTGTCTGTGTGAGAGACACACGTGAGTGGAAGCAGTGCCCACTGCAACTGTGGTTTGGCTGGACGGGAGAAGTCCGCCAGTTGGTAGTTAGGTTGTCCATTGTTTAGTTAGTGCCGGACAGGCAAGGATTTGTTTTATGTTTTATTTCCTTTTTCCATTGCTTTCACCGTTAATAAACCTGACCCAGGGTCAGTTACACCCGAATCCCAGCTCTTTGCCTGAGTTTCATGCTGAACGCACGTGACCTTTGACCCCAGCAAAGCCGATCCCAGAGTGTTTTATCACACCCCATATACAGCCAGACAGAGAGGGGAATTATATACATCCTGACAGCACACAGAGGGTAATGACCCCATCTACAGCCTCATTCTACCCCTGTATAAGGATCTAGTGACACAGAGTAGACTGTTATTCAGCATTGCTGCTTCCTCAGATTGTCAACTCTTGTGATCAGGCCCCGACTCCTCGCTCCGGTCTCTCCTGTACAGTGAGGCCTCATTGTACACCTGCATAAGGCCTCTTTCACACTTCAGTTTTTTGTGTCAGTTAAAATCCGCCAAAAAGTCGGAAAAGCGAATCCGTTCCTAACTGATAATTTTAAAGGAAGTTCTGGCCGGGAAGGAGAGAGAGAGAGAGAGAATATTTCAGGGTTAATTTTCTCATGCCGGCGGAAGCAAAAAATTTGACGGATCCTCACAAAAACGGATCCAACGGATGGCCATCCGTCAAGATCCGCTGGTAATGCAACTCAATGGGGAAAAAACGGATCCGCAAAAAAAAAAATGGCGGATCCGTTTTTTTCAAAACCTGGCGGATTTTGACTGATGGTCAAAAACGGAAGTGTGAAAGAGGCCTAAGGATCTAGTGACACAGAGTAGACTGTTATTCAGCATTGCTGCTTCCTCAGATTGTCAGCTATTGTGATCATGCCCCTGCTCCTCGCTCCGGTCTCTCCTGTACAGTGAGGCCTCATTATACTCCTGTATAAGGATCTAGTGATGCAGTGTAGACTGTTATTCAGCATTGCTGTTTCCTCAGATTGTCAGCTCTTGTGATCAGACCCCTGGCTCCTCGCTCCGATCTCTCCTGTGCAGTGAGGCCTCATTATACCCCTGTATAAGGATCTAGTGACGCAGAGTAGACTGTTATTCAGAAATGCTGTGTCCTCAGATTGTCAGCTCTTGTGATCAGGCCCCTGCTCCTCGCTTGTAGTCTTAACATGTATTGTGGCATTTTTTTGTTCATGTACTTTGTGAATTAGTAAGTGCTGTGATATGTGTTGGTGCACATGATGCATCCTGATCCTGATGGAAACACAGGTCCGTGCGTCCCTATGTTAAGTATAGGGATGTAATCTGGATCAGGATGCAACAGGACTGCTACGCATCCCAACGCACCGTACCAAAACACTAGTGTGAAAGCAGACCCACTCGTGCAGCCCCCAACCAGGTGCCCCCATGTTATATACATACTCCCAATACATTTTATTAACATTAACACACTGTAACACAGGGCACAAGCCCTTATAGTGAGGCGGGAAAGATCACTGTATGACAGAACAGCATGCAGACATAGTCTATATTATGTCTGCATACTGGTCCCATACAGTTTCATCACTTTCCTATACAGCACATCCCTCGCTTCCGAGCATGCTCAGTCCCGCAAAATGGATCCCTGCACACGGATGCACATGGATCCGTGCTGTCCTCGATCCGTGCTCCATAGAGCTCCATGTTAATTCCAGACGTGCAGCCACAGATCCGTGCGTGTCCCTGTGCCTGCGTGTTTTTCAGATGACACAAAACTGCAACAAGTTGCGTTTTTGTGCATCTGATAAAATATGCATACATGCGGATCCGTGATGTGGTGATCAGAGCTGATCTTTTGTTCCAATGTGTTAGGGAGAAGCCTTCAGGTGATTGATCCCACCCGTCTCATCAATCACCTACGAACCCACCTAGGGGCGGGTGTCTAGAATGCCATAGTAAAGTATATGTGTGTGAATGATTGAAGGACCTGTGATGAGGTCTTAGCCATGTGACCTGTTGGGCGTGGCTACGGACCATATAAAGTGGCCAGGGTAGG
The DNA here is from genome assembly GCF_039654945.1 of Dendrobates tinctorius. Taxonomy (NCBI): domain Eukaryota; kingdom Metazoa; phylum Chordata; class Amphibia; order Anura; family Dendrobatidae; genus Dendrobates; species Dendrobates tinctorius. The sequence goes on from NW_027361921.1 coordinate 24,023,579, forward strand.
TCACATGAGGGAATGCTTGGACTCGGTTGGTCCGTATGGAAGGTCTCGTCTGGCTGACGTGAGGCCGACTGAGGAAGATGGCTCTGCCTTCCTGAGTGCACGTGGAGACGTGTGTCTGATAGTTCCCTGGAGGGAATGAACGTCTGCACTGAGAAGCAGCCATGAGGTAACCCGACCAGGGGATATAACTGTGAGGCTAGAGAGCCTGGGTACCGGACATAGCAAAGCCTGTGTAACCACGGGGTTAACAGAGGGGAGCTCTGTCATGGACGCTATGCTGATGTGATATGAACTTTCTGTTGCGCTTTGATGGTTTATGCTGCATAATAAACCGAATGGACTGATTTATGTTGAGAAACTTGTGCCGGACCTGATTTATCAGCTGCCTAGCGAGTATCTCCTACCTGAATGACAAGCGCTACCTTACAGTGGGAAAACGGTGACAACTGGATGCACATGCAAGTCCCATCCGTCACCACTGAAAGTCAATGGAGACGAAAACGGATCCATGTGCAGCCAAAATATGCAAGTATGAAACCAGCTGAACTCTGTACAATGATTGGAGCTGGATCTAGATCTCTCCACAGGTTTTGCCTAAAATCACTTTATATTACTTACCCTACCCTTAGGGCTCATTCTCACTTGCAAGAGACTTGCGTGATTCTCGTGCGAGTCTTTCGCATGGAAACCTGGCACTGCCGCTGGAACTCTGACCAGAGCGTGCAGCTGCATAGAATTACATATAGCCGCACGCTCCGGTCCAAGTGCCGGTGGCAGTGCCAGGTTTCCATGCGAGAGACTCACACGAGAATCATGCGAGTCTCTCGCTAGTGAGTATGAGCCCTTAGCAGCACAACTGAAGTTGTCTCTCCTCGTAGTGTTGTCCTGAATCCTCCTCAGTCCTGACTTAGGCCAGGATCACATTGCGTTAATGGCCCTGCGTTCAACGGGATCTGTTACATAGCGGCACTAACGCTATGTAACGGATGCGTTAACACTCCCTTTGGCCGCAATGATACTAACGCATCCAAAATCGGCATGATGCGTTACTTCATGACACACACTCGAACCTGGTTTGCAGCATTTGGGGGTGCGTCATGAAGTAAAGCATTATGCTGATTTTGGCATGCGTTTGTGGCCAATGGGTGCGTTAACGCATCCGTTACATAGCGTTAGTGCCGCTATGTAACGGATCCCGTTGAACGCAGGGCCATTAACGCAATGTGAACCTGGCCTAACACTATAAGAAGATGATATGCCAAACAATGTGCTGAGTCCCTACTCCTACACATACCATATCTCTGTATGTATATGCCATAAATGAGGGGCCAGTAAAGTAGATCTTTATTTGGGACTAAAGGTAACGCACAGGTCATTGCAGATGATGATGACAAACAATGTGCTGAGTCCCTCCTCCTACAC